>NC_048316.1:21002651-21041843 GCF_013100865.1 Trachemys scripta elegans | reverse complement strand
GCTCTTAAACAGAGCCTAAGAGGAGCAGAGCCTCCAGCTGCGGGGGCTCTGCTCCTCTTTGGCTCTGTGTAACTTATACAGTGTAAGTTACGCAGAGCCGCCGGAGCCCCGGAGGGGAAGTGCCCGGCTGGGGGCACAGGGTCCGGAGGCATAGGGGTTGCCCAAAGCCCGAGCGCTACCGGCTTCACGGTTTGCTGGGCAGCCTCCAGAACCTGCGCCCCCGGCTGGGCGCTTCCCCTCCCGGGCTTCAGCTGCGCTGGGGAAGCGCCGGCTGGGGGCGCAGGGTCTGGGGGCTGCCCGGGAAACCATGGAGCTGGTAGCACTGGGGCAGCCCTTTCTCCCTGGCTGGGAGTGGGAGGGAGGAGGGGGCGGAGTTAGGGTGGAGAAGGGGCGGAGTTGGGCGGGGCTAGGGGTGGGGAAATGGGCGTGGCCATGGCCCGTGGAGGGTCCTCTTTTTTTATTTATGAGATATGGTAACCCTACCATTGGGGAATGGGGGTGCCTGGGGGGGGATTGGCATTGGGGATACCAGTTGGGTAGTGCCTGGGGGGGGGGGGCAGTGTCCGTGGGGGGGCACAGCTCAGGGCACCAGAAGACATGCAAAGGGGGCGGAGCCAAACCACCAAAATGGGCAGATTTGAGCTGCGCTGGGACCCCGTACCCCAGGTAACTCACTCAGATTTGGCTCAGCTGCTCCCCATCACGCCAGCTGTTCCACCACCCAGATCCAGACAGGGGCCAAGGGGGGCCCAGGCCCTGGCCACCTCCACCCATTGCACCCCTGCCGAGTTCAGTTTCTCAAAGTGAGGGTCAATGCCCCTTTGGCCTCCCCATCTCCGACCCTATGGCACAGGTTTGTGGGGATGAGGGTGGGGTCTGGGTGCAGGTGCCAGAGGCATGGGCACTGGTGTCAGGCAGTATCAAGCCTGGCTTGAGAGCCCTGTGCTGTCTGTGTCCTTGCTGCCCCGCTCAAGCTCAGATTTCCCCTGGCGGAGGGAGGAGGTTTAATCTTCCTGCATCATGCATGCCTAAGAAAGCATCTGTCTCATACTCCCTACCTCCACACCCACATTCCTGCTCCCTTCCCCACATTAGCTATGCTGGTGATCTCCACCCAAAACCCACCAGGTGTTCTGTAGACCTTTGGAGAGGCCCGCAACCATGGGCCTTATGTAAACTGTTGCCCGTTGGTGGTGAGCCAGTATTCAGAGCCTTTCTGCGTTGTTTTCATTAGAAGGAAAAATCAGTGACACAAGTCAGATATATCTTTGGTGAATCCTGTTTATTTACAAAGAATCTCTGCAAAGACCTTTTTCCCTCAACTTGGTAGGAATAAACAACAGGAAGTAGTTTCTTGCTCACAGTTTCCAAGTCTGCCCTTTCCATCAGTCCTGCGCCCAAGGAGCTCTGTCTCTGCTCCTTCTCAGGGCCACACATGTTCATCACTCACACGACTGATTCACTTGTTTTCTCTGCTTTAACACACGCACACAGCTTGCCAAACCATTTCCTAGGCTCTGTGTTTGCGGTGACTGAACCTCACAACCCACATGGTTTAGTTTCTGACCAGGCCTTGCCTTGCAGCCAGTTCCTTGGGCAGTCACTTCTTTTGTTTCCAGCTATCACTATGTAAAGGGGCTTAATTTAGAATGAAAGCAGAGTGCTTGGCACACCCATTGGCTTTAACCAGACCTGCGATTGGCTATAGATCAAAGACCTGCTTGATGGCCACCATTAATGCCTTCCAGCATAACAAGACTATCTGGGAGTGAGACTTGGCTCAATTCAGCTCCTGAAGTTTTTGGCCCATAAGCCTTCACACACGTGAGTCTTCTTATCACAACTGTCTTTATAGGTTGAACAGTGTGGTGCGCTACTGCTCTGTATGGTGAAGAGATTCCAGCATGTAAACACATGGATGCTATAACAGAAACAAAACTACGCTGAGCTCAATGGTTCCTGGTCTTCCCTTTCCCCCGGCTACTAGTGCCTTCTGCAAATGAAATCAAGTCTCCGAAGAGCTACCCGGAGGAGAAAATTGGGTGCCTAAATAAACATCTTGTTACTAATTTTTAAATAAGAACAGCCATACCGGGTCAGACCAATGGTCCATCTATCCCAATGTCCTGTCTGCCGACAGTGGCCAATGCCAGGTGCTTCAAAGGGAGTCAACAGAGCAGAGCAATTATCAAGTGATCCATCCTCTGTCTTTCAGACCCAGCTTCTGGCAATCAAAGGCTTAAGGATACCCAAAGTATAGGGTTGCATCCCTGCCCATCTTGGCTAACAGCCATTGATGGACTTATTCTCCATGAACTTCTCTAATTCTTTTTTGAACCTGCTTACACTTTTGGCCTTCACAACTGATCATGGCTTGGCCTCCCAAGACAGAAAGCACAAAGCTGGTCATGTGTAGAAAAGCCACTGCCCTGCATTAATTCTCTTCCCTCCCAATCTCTTCCTTCCCCCGCCTTTCAAGTTGGGAGGTCTTGTTTGTTTTTAAAACTCCAATACTTTGCCCTTCTCATCTGAAGATCTCAAAGCACTATCAAGCAACTAGCTCTGCCTCAGTGCCTTTGAAAGGGGTAACTGTTGCCGGAGAAACTGATACATAGCTTTAGGCCCACATTTTCAGATGGGGCCATTGCTTTGGTGGACCCAACCTGAGTCACTTTGGTTTTGATTTTTCAGAGATGGTTCCATTGATTCCGGCTGGAGCTGCTGGCATTCAGCACTAAATCAAATCATTTATGTCTCAAGTTAGGCACTAACTATCACTCGCCTCTTATGAAGGTGCCCAAGGTTGTGACTAGTTAATGGCAGAGCTGGACCTAAAAATCCTGGCACCCACTCTCCTGCTCTAAACACTAGACCAAGCTGCCTCCCTGGTTTGCAGTTTGAGGGTGGGATTTTATTTGTAATTAAGATGTGTTTTTACTGTTGGACCAGAGGCGGGCAAACTTTTTGGCTCAGGGGCCACATCGGAGTTGTGAAATGGTATGGAGGGCCATGTAGGGAAGGCTGTGCCTCCCCAAACAGCCTGCCCCCCGCCCCCTATCCACCCCATCCCACTTCCCGCCCCCTGACTACCCCCCTCAGAACCTCCGACCCATCCAACCCCCCCCTGCTCCTTGTCCCCTGACCGCCTGCTCCCGGGATCCCTGCCCCATCCGCCCCCCGGAACCCCACCCCCATCCAACCCCCCTGCTCCCTGTCCCCTGACTGCCCCCTCCTGGGACCCCCTGCCCCTAACCGCCCCCTGGAACCCTCTGCCCTATCCAACCCCCCCTCCCTGTCCCCTGACCGCCCCCTCCCCCTAACTGCCTCCCTGGGATCCTACCCCCTATTCAACCCCCCCCCAGCCCCTTTCGGAATGTGGCCCTGCGAACATGGGCGGAGGACTCAGGAGGAGCAGGGGCAGCCGTGCAGCTGGAAAGAAGCCGCGGTTTCCCCTTCAAAACGCCGCTTCTCTCCGGCTGGCTGTGCGGCCGCCCAGTGCTCTTCCTGAATCCTCCGGCCGCGTTCCCCATGCTTCTGCCACCCACACTACCCGCCTGCTCCCTTGCCCCCGCAGTGCAGCCCTTCCCCCTCCCCCGCGTGGGGGGGGTGCCGGTGCTGAGTGCCCGGCCCTGGGGCTCCCTGTTGTTTGGGGCCCCGTGCCAGGGCACCCTGTGTTCACTGGTAAATCTGACCCTGAGCCACACCGCCCAGCCGGAGCCAGCCACGCCGCCTCTCTGCCAGCATGGCAAGCTGAGGCTGTGGGGGAGGGGGAACAGTGGGGGTGGGGCCGGGGCCGGCCGGGAGCCCAGGGGCTGGGCAGGACGGCCCCGCGGGCTGTAGTTTGCCCTCCTCTGTGTTGGACAGTGACCCAGATGCTTTGGCATAGGGGAGGGATATAAATTTTTATTCTTAGTGTGTTCTGTCAACTTCCTGGTTAATGCCAAGATCACTTTCTTGTTTGCTAGGGTTGCCAACCCTCCCAGTTTGGCCAGGAGTCTCTGGGAATTGGGCTTGATCTCCTGGAGGCTACTGAAACCAATCCGGGAGATTTTAGGTCGCTAAAAGTCCGGCGGCCCAGCAGGACTAAGGCAGGCTCCCTACCTGCCCCGGCTCCATGCTGCTCCCGGAAGTGGCGATATGTCCGGCAGCAGCTCCTAGAAGGAGGTGCAGCCAGGGAGTCTCTGTGCGCTGCTCCCACCCCGAGCGCCAACCATAGGCGCCAACTTCTCCTTTCACATTTTAAAAATAATAAACATGGAAATATAAACTTTGCTGCAGTCACCTTCTCTCTACTTCTCTGCCGGGCTCTTTCACAGGGGCGTACTGTTGTTGTCCGTGTTGTGCTTTAAACAAGGATCAGAGAGACAGAGTTCCAAGGGGACTTCCCCAGGTGACACCCCAGCAATGCGTTGGTAGTCACTGAAGACCAGCCTCTCCGTGGCAGTAAGTGGCTCTGCCCCATTTGCATGGGGCATGTGAGAGTCCAGCTGGTTGATCAGCTGTGAAAACGTAGGCCTCTTAGAAGCTTTCCACTGCCAGCAACTCCTCATGATACGATACCTGTCATTAGTAATAGATACAAGTTATATTTATGCACAAGCTTTGCTTGAAGTCAAGAGAACAAACCAAGAAAGAAGCAAAGTCCCATGGTGTATGTCTCTGCATTGAACTCAACACGTAGTGATAATAGCTTAGCTCTCGCATACTTAAATTGGCTGCTAGTCTCTGTAGCCAGTAGAGACCTTGGAGATTTAAAGGTACAAGTTAAATTCCACATGGTGGGTGACTGAGCTGTGTTCAGATGGATTCAGGGCACTTGGCAGGTCATGTTGCCTTTTGGATTCAGTTTGGTTCAGGAAAGTAGTTAGTAGCTGGGAGGCCTTTGGGCAATGGTGCCCTAAACTGTATTGATGATTATTTTCAGGGATGGTGGTTTAAAGAGGCTGGAGAACAGTGCATCCAATCCCAGTGATCCCTCCCTCGCTTGCAGGTAGGGCACCTTCTCACTGGCAAGTGGGGGATTTTGTTCTGTTGAGTGCCAACAGTTCTTGAGAGCACTGATGGCTCTCACTTGGTCTGGGAGAAGGCGAGAGAGAGATGGCGGTGAGAGCGAGTGAAGGAGCAACCTTCTGACTTACCAGACCCCCACAAGCCACTGCTGGCATTGAAAGCTGCCTTCCCCTTCCCCCTGCCCAGGTTAGATCTCTGCCAGTACACAGCATGGGGCTGAGCGTCTCAATCAATGGCTGTGCCTGGGGTAACTCTTCTGCCTTGAGTGTCAGCCTCTGGCAAATAGGTCTGGTCAATTGTCCAGGCCCCACCATCCAGGAGACTGGCAATGAGATGCCCAGTGTCTCTCATAAGCTGCAGGTGGCCAGTTCAAACCCTGCTGAGGTGGGAAGTTGTGCCCCTGCATGAAATGGGTTGAGTCTCAGTTCCCAGTGGGCATGTGCCCCTATCCCAGAAACCACCACAAGGATGGGGCCCACGTCTGCACTGTCAGTGCAGAAGGCGCCATAGAGAGCGGGTCCCATTCTCACACTTGGGAGTGGTCCCTCCAGCTGAGGGCAGCCTGGGGAACGCTCGTACTGCTTCTGCCCCAGGAATTGATTCAGGACTTCAGCTTCAAAATAATGAGCAAGGGGAAAACGGAGGCATGCAACACTTAGCTCTGGAGCTGATAAAAGAGCTTGGCGAGAGCGGGAAGGGCCATGCTAACAGAATGTCCATTAAAAACAATCAAGCCATGGCACTGCTTCGGGTTAGGGGCCAACGGTTTCAAGCATCGCTGGAGCAATCACATATGGTAGCTTAGCCCCATGTAGTGAAAAGGCTTGTTGCCATGAAACCTGCATGTTGTGAAATATACCAAGCTCAGGCTGACCTGAGAGTAGTGTAAAGAGGTAAGGACGAGTAGTGGGAGGACACATAGGAACAGTCTCACTGGGTCAGACCAACGGTCCATCTAGCCCAGCATCCTGTCTTCTGACAGTGGCCAGGGCAATTTTGAACGATCCATCCCCTGTCATCCAGTCACAGCTGTGGGCATCTGGAGGGTTAGGGACCCCTAGAGCATGGGGTTGTGTCCCTGACCATCTTGGCTACTAGCCATTAATGGACCTATCCTCCAGGAACTTATCTAGCTCTTTTTTGAATTCAGTTATGCTTTTGGCCTTCACAGTGTCCCCTGGCAATGAGTTCCACAGGTTGACTGTGCACTGTGGGAAGAATTTTTGGTTGTTTTAAATCTGCTGACTATTAATTTTTTGGATGACCCCTAGTTCTTCTGTTATGTGACGGGATAAATAACACTTCCTTTTCACAAAAAGAAGAACAGGAGTACTTGTAGCACCTTAGAGACTAACAAATTTATTAGAGCATAAGCTTTCGTGGACTACAGCCCACTTCTTCGGATGCATATAGAATGGAACATATATTGAGGAGATATATATACACACATACGTTTTTTCATGAGGTTGATGGATTTCCACTCCATACGGCTAAATGCAGTGCCTTGCATAATGACAGGTTTCAGAGTAGCAGCCATGTTAGTCTGTATCCGCATATATATATATGTATATATATCTCCTCAATATATGTTCCATTCTTAATGCATCCGAAGAAGTGGGCTGTAGTCCACGAAAGCTTATGCTCTAATAAATTTGTTAGTCTCTAAGGTGCCACAAGTACTCCTGTTCTTCTTTTTGCGGATACAGACTAACACGGCTGTTACTCTGAAACTTCCTTTTCACTTTCTTCACACCGTTCATGATTTTATAGCCCTCTATCATATCCCCCCTTAGTCATCTCTTTTCTAAGATGAACAGTGCCAGTGTTTTTAATCTCTTCTCGTATGGAAGCTGTTCCATTCCCCTAATCATTTTTGTAGCCCTTCTCTGTACCTTTTCCAATTCTAATATATATATTTTTTAAGATGACACAACGAGGACTGCACGCAGTATTCAAGGTGTGGGAGTACCATGTATTTATGTAGTGGCATTATACTTTCTGTTTTATTATTTATTCCTTTCGTAATGGTTGCTAACATTCTGTTCTCTTTTTTGACGCTGCTGCACATTGAGCAGATGTTTTTAAAGAACTATCCAGGATGACCTCATGATCTCTTTCTTGGTGATAACTAATTTAGATCCCATCATTTTGTATGTATAGTTGAAATTGTTTTTCCCAGTGCTTTATTAATGTAATTTGTGTTGCTCTGGCACCTTCCACCCACAGATCTCCAGGGACTTTAGGCATCAGGGAGCTTACGGCTCACAGCCCCCACTGGGGTGGGTCAGCCTTATGATGCCCATTTTACACAGGAGGCACAGAGAGGGGAAGGGACAGAAATCACAGCTGCAAACCCAGCCAGGCAGCCCTGGGCTCTAAGCACAAGGCTCCCTTCCACTATCCAGTCAGGTCCCTCCCCTAGTGCTTTTACAGATGGACTCTGCCCCATTGGAATCAATCAGTGTGTTACCATGGAGAGACCTGGGTCTTTACTGAGCAGGGCAGGTTCCGAGTGGCTAGTAAAGGAGCTGAATGGTCAGCCCAGAGCACACTTATAGCTAAGGCCTCACGGTTAGAAGGTGCTGTGGTTGGATATTCTGTGGGGGTTACAAGTCACTTACAGATTGCTACCACACTGCTGTGGCTTCTGCATGCGGTGCTGACGCTGTAGCCAGGATAACACTTCAGAGGGCAGCAGGGTCGGGTAAGGGGGAGCACCTGGGGAAGGAGAATAAGGAGCCATCAGCAGATCAGACCCCGAGTCTGCCAAGGAATTAAAGGGACCATGTTGTTAGCTGGCCTGAGGACCAAAGGGAAGGGAATGTGTCCCCTGTCCTGGGTTACGGTGGGCTGGCTTGGACAGGTTAGAGGAGCCCTACTTGGTGACAACAGCTCCTAGGGGATGCAGCAGGCAGCCAGGGATTAGCTGGTATGTCTTCTCCATGCTGAACTGGAGGGATAAAGGAGGCAGGCTCACACACCTGCTCTGTGCTCCCCTCCCACTTGGAGGAGGGCAGGGGCTAGCCATTGGTGAAGGGCCTGAAGCCCGTCACACCCATTAACTAGCCCAGGCCCTACTGCTCCTGAGTCCCCAGAGAACGTCGGGTGTGCTCAGGCTACCTCCACCTGTGTGCGGGGAGGCACAGAGCCCAAGGTGTTACAAACTCTCCCTCTGCAGTGCGGGGGCTGGAGGCTCAGGGTGCCTTTTCACTGTGGCTGTGACAAAGGACAAGTCAGAAATCTCCTGCCTCACACACTGGTGTGTCATCAACCTCCCCACTACCCATTTGGAGCAGGGACCAGTCACTTTTACATGCTTCCTGCAGTGGTGTGTTTACCTCACTCCCCTCTAAGATGTTGGCCCTTGCTGACATTTCAAGAGGGAGCAGAGGCGCAGACAGTTTAGTGAAGTCAGAGGCAGAGCCAGGGAGAAACCCCGCCTAGTGATGTGCTGTAACCCCTAGGCCACACTCCCCACTGCCTGAATGCTGACGGTTTGATTGCATCATCACATTTGCAAAGGTTACAAACCAATATTTTTTCAGGAGGGCAGTGCTGTCTACTGGTTAGGGCACAGGGCGGGGAGATGCAGGGTCTGGGTACTGTTCCAATACACTTCACACCTGTCTCTCGGTTTTCCCACCTCTAAATTAGGAATGACACTTCCCTTTGCAAGGTGCTTTGGGATCCTCTGAAGGGGCTAGAGAAGTGCTAAACATGTTCTCAAGCAATTTCTTAGGGAATCAGTTTTGGCATTTGGGGCATGACGGTTTGATTTGTACACAAGTCACTCAAAATTTAGGGGACTGGACGCAGGCCACCTTCCCAGAGCTGGGCTGCTTCTCTTCCAGATGGTCAGTGCAGTGGAGAGGAAATGCGGACGTGCCAGTGGTGTGATGGGATCTCTCCTTGAACAGTTATTGATCAATTCAGTTACAAGAACAAAGACGAGGGAGATGAGAGCAGTTACCGAGTGTGATCATTTCATACAGCAGAATCCCAAACGACCATCTGGGGAGAAAACATGAGTGAGACAAAGTCAAAACAGCTCCTCTCATGCATTTAAAAACCCGAGTTTGTTCCAACAGCCTCCTCCTTTCCACATCTTATATCTATGGCTCCTTAACCGCACCTGTGCTCCTACGCATCCCTCCGTCCCGGCAGGAGTCATGTGGCTGCCACTTAGATGGATGGCACTGGCCCTTGAAAGAGGCCTACCCCTGAGAGGGAACCCAGGTGTCCTGCGTCAGGGGCTCTGTTATTTTGCCTAACTAAGATGGTTGAGTGGCCTGACCCTGTTGCATCACTGAGTGCAATCACGAGAGATGCATGAAGACTGTGGGGTGGAAATAGTGACTGTTCTGCAAACACCAGTTTCTGTCTGAGGTTCAAGTGCTGGGATATCATCGGCTGAGAGTGGCTACACTAGAGAACTACAGCAGTGCAGCTGCATCGGTACAGCAGTGCCGCTGTAAGCTCTCTAGTATAGCCATAGCCTCAGAAGACCTGAGTTTTCATCCCCAGCCCTGCCACTGGCCTGCTGGGTGACCTGGGGCCAGTCACTTCCCCTCTCCGTTTCTCTGCTTGCCCTTTGTCTTCTACATTTAGACTCAGATTTCAGGGCAGTGACTGTCTCTTTTCATATGTTTATGCAGCACCCAGCACAATGGGGCCCTGAGCTCAGCTGCCACTGTAACACAACTGACTGGTTCCAAAGCTCCAGCATCCACACAGGATACTCTGGCCTTTGCTGGTTGCTGCTTTTTGTCCAATATTTCTGAATAGCGAATAGATTAGCTGACAATCCCTGGGTTCCTGACAGTGCCAGGCTGCATTCAGCAAATACTATTCCCCCATCTCTGGAGAGTGCTCTGCCTCCCAGTGAGGAGTCCACAAGACCTTGCTGTGTGGGGCTGGGAATCAACCTTGATTCTGACCCACGTGTGGCTGGCTCCAAACTCTATGTTCTCAAGCACAGTGACTGCATTCTGCACTGGGTGTTGCGCCAGGCATTCTCAAAGGCTACAGATCAAGTTATATGCTATTAGGCTGCCTGATGTGCCAGTCCACCAGTGTTGGACCTCTGGTCCATTGACACCCCATTAAAGCCCCTTAGCTTTGCTCACCCTCTCTCCAGTGAAGCCTCCTGACCTAGACAGCCCACTCCAGAGCCTGGCCAATCAAGTTTTACTGTTTCAGTTGATTACAGGGATGGTGATGAGTTCAAGCCTTTTTACAGCACTCGGTGAGAATGGGCTATGCTGTGACCAGCCACACACAAATATATCAACCTCCCGTGGGTTTCTTGGTCACCCTGCTTCCCCTCGCCCTGGAACGTCCCCTTATTTTAGATAATGCAATAACTCTTATTCAGACTGGAAATAAAGTGTAGCATTTTAACTGTGAGGGTAATCAACCACTGGAACAGTTCCTCAAGGGTCGGGGTAGATTCTGCATCCCTGTCCATTTTTAACTCAAGATTGGATGTGTTTCTAGAAGATCTGCTCTGGGAATTATTTGGGGGCAGGTCTCTCAGCGGTGCTGTACAGGAGGTTGGATTAGATGATTGCAATGGCCCCTTCTGGCCTTGGAATCTATGCATCGTAAGTTGGATTCCATTTTCTTGGCAGTTCCTTGTCCCTTCATTTTAATCCCCTCTTCTCTGACCAGGCTTTCTTCTCCACAGCACTTTATCCAATAACCTTCAGCCTCCCAGGAGGAGACCTGCGTGACCCCTTTGAGGGAAGTCTCCCTGCCTGTCACACCCTCTCTGCTAGCAATGGAGCTGGCATAGGCAGAGGCGCCTATGCCACCAGGTGCCTAACCCTGCTCAGAGCAAGTCTAAGCAGTGCAGTGACACAAATGCTGGTGTCTTCTCTGCATTTACTCCCTGTGAAGCTGCAATGAAGGGAGATGGCCCCACAGCCTGGTGCAGACACAGTCACAGTGCCATGGCTAGAGTGCAGGAAAGCTAGCAAGCAGGTCTGTTTACACCACCCTACCTCCCCACTGTCTCCAGGATCGCTCAGCAAGTCCTCCAGAGGAGCCTAGCTGCATCTAACTTCAGTCTCCTCTGTGCTAAAAATTTCCTGATCAAACCTCTCCGCTCCTTCCACAGCAGTCAAGGCACTTTAGGTCACAATTATTTGAAATCCTCACTCAGTCCATATCCAGTGACTCAGTGCACTAGAATGGCTTTTGAGCAAGGCAAGCACTAAGCTCAGTTGAACTTTGCCAGTAAACTACCCACCAAAGGCAACAGGCTTGCGCTAGTGAAATATGGCTGATAAAACTCCATCACCACAAATCCTTTACTCAGTGCTGGCTTATCTCTCATAGCACTGCACTTCATTAGTGACAAAACCCTCAAAGTGATTACTTTCCAGTGCACCTTTATTTGATCAAAAACACGTGGTATGTTTAGTCTGGAGAAAAGAAGACTGGGGGAGGGGGGAAGCAACTGATAACAGCCTTCAAATATGGTAAGGGCTGTTTATAAAGAGGACAGTGATCTGTTGTTCTCCATGTCCACTGAAGGCAGGACAGGAAGCAATGGGCTTAATCTGTAACAAGGGGGACTTAGGTCAGATATTAGGGAAAACTTTTACTATAAGGACGGGTAAGCTCTGGAACAGGCTTCCAAGGGAGGCTGTGGAAGCTCCATCATTGGAGCTTTTTAAGAACATGTTGAACAAACACATGTCAGGGATGGTCTAGGTCAGAGGTCGGCAACCTTTCAGAAGTGCTGTGCCAAGTCTTCATTTATTCACTCTAATTTAAGATCACGTGCCAGTGATACATTTTAACGTTTTTAGAAGGTCTCTTTCTATAAGTCTATAATATATAACTAAACTTTTGTTATATGTAAAATAAATAAGGATTTTAAAATGCTTAACCTTTGCTAGTTCCAGTTCATGTTTCCTTTCTTTTTCTCTCTCCTCCATCTCTTTCTCTTTCAGCTCCATAGTTCTCTTGTGAGCCTCCTCTTTGGCTTTTTCCAGCTCCATCTCTCTTTCATGGGCCTCCTTTTTGGCTTTTTCTTCTCTTTCTTTTAGCTCCATCTCTCTCTTGTGGGCCCCCTCTTTGGCTTTCTCCTCTCTGTCTCTCAGCTCTATCTCTCTCTTGTGGGCCTCCTCTTTGGCTTTTTCTTCTTTGGTAGTAATTTTCCTGTTTTCTTATGCTGGGTCACCCCCTTTGCAGTTGACTGAAACTGGGAAGCTCTCAGCTCTGGCTGCTGCTGAGTTAACAGAAACTTTCTAACTAGCTACTCCCGAGGATGTAAAAAGAAAAAAAAACAATTCAGCTTGTAAATTCCCTTTAGCTTTGTTTGCTCATTTGAACACTTCTCTTAACAAAGGACCTGTTAAAAAAACTTAACACCTCTGCCTTCAGGCAAGGAGAGATAAGATATGCATCTATCTACTTCCAGCTCGGCTTTCCAAGCAGCTAGAAGGAAAAAAAAATCTCACTGGCTTTTGGGTTTAAAATGATCCCACCTCTGCCACCATGTCAGGGCTGGATCCCCACTTTGAACTTTAGGGTACAAATGTAGGGGCCTGCATGAAAACTTCTAAGCTTAACTACCAGCTTAGCTCTGGTTCGGCTGCCACCATTTCAATGGATTCCCTCCCTGGGAAGCCTTGAAAAACCTTCACCCATTCCCTGGTGAAAACAAATCCAAACCCCTTGGATTTAAAACAAGGGGAAATTAACCATTCCCCTCCTTCCTCCCACCAACTCCTGGTGAATCAGTTCCAACCCCCCCTGGGATCTACAACAGGGAGAAATTAACCATCCCCCCTCCTTCCTCCCACCAACTCCTGGTGAATCAAGATCCAAAACCCCTTTGGATCTAAAACAAGGAAAAATCAATCAGGTTCTTAAAAAGAAGGTTTTTAATTAAAGAAAAAGGTAAAAATCATCTCTGTAAAATCAGTATGGAAATTAACCTTACAGGGTAATCAAACTTAAAGAACTCAGAGGACTCCCCTCTAGTCTCAGGTTCAAAGTACAGCAAACAAAGATAAACACTCTAGTAAAAGGTACATTTACAAGTTGAGAAAAACAAAGGAAAACTAACACGCCTTGCCTGGCTATTTACTTACAAGTTTGAAATAGGAGAGACTTGTTTAGAAAGATGTGGAGAACCTGTATTGATGTCTGGTCCCTCTCAGTCCCGAGAACGTACACACTCCCAAACAAAGAACACAAACAACAGCCTTCCCCCCCTCCCAAGATTTGAAAGTATCTTGTCCCCTTATTGGTCCTTTAGGTCAGATGCCAGCCAGGTTACCTGAGCTTCTTAACCCTTTACAGGGAAAAGGATTTTGGAGTCTCTGGCCAGGAGGGGTTTTATAGTACTGTACACAGGACAGCTATTACCCTTCCCTTTATAGTTATGACACGTGCCAGTGATACATTTTAATGTTTTTAGAAGGTCTCTTTCTATAAGTCTATAATATATAACTAAACTATTGTTATATGTAAAATAAATAAGGATTTTAAAATGTTTAAGAAGCTTCATTTAAAATTAAATTAAAATGCAGAGCCCCCCGGACCGGTGGCCAGGACCTGGGCAGTGAGAGTACCACTGAAAATCAGCTCGCATGACGCCTTCGGCACGTGTGCCATAGGTTGCCTACCCCTGGTCTAGGTTTACTTGGTTCTGCCTCAGTGCAGAGGGGTGGACTTGACCCCTGGAGGTCCCTTCCAGCCCCACATTTGTAAGATTCTAAGGTTCTGTCCATGACTCCTTTCACATAAGAGGTCCATTTGCGTTAGCAAAAGGCAACCTTCTCGTGACAGACAGTAAATTAACCTAATGCAAACTAGAGACTCTAAACAGTAACAAGAGAGTATCTGCCATTGCCAGAAGGTTTAGCAGGTTCTAAAGGGTCACATGATTTTTACCAGGGTAGATTTCTGGGCAGACAGTGCTAAACATTCCTTGGGGACAGCCATTTGAATTGGTTTGAAATTCTCTTTGCCCGGGTTCATGCTCCCTTTGTATTAGCTCTCCAGGGTTAGTCTAGAGGATGTGTCTTTCTGGCAAGGACAGGGAATTTAAAGCAAATATTGCAGAACATTTTCATAGAGTCATTCATAGATTTTGTTAAGCCAAAAGGGACCAGTTGGTCATCCAGTCTGACTTACTGTCCAATAGGCCAGAGATGACAGTTAACCCTGTATTGAGCCCAATAACTCGTGTTTTACTAAAGCAGATCTTATAGAAAGGCATCCAGTCATGATCTGAAGACACCAAGAGATGGAAAATCCACCACTTCCCTGGGTCATTGGTTCCAATGGTCAATCACTGTTAAACATTTGTGCCTTCATTCTAATTTGCATTTGTCTGGCTTTAACTTCCAGCCATTGATTCTTGTTCTGCTTGTGCTTGCTAGATCGAAGTGCCCTTTAGTCCCAATCCCTGGTATTTCTCCCCAAGAAGGTACTTATATCCTGTAATTAAATCACACCTTGACCTTTCTGAGAAGCTAAACAGATTGAGCTCCTTAAGTACTCACTGTAAGGAATTTTCTCCATCCCTGGAATCGTTTGTGTGGCCCTTCTCCAATTTTACCAATATCCTTTTTAAATTGTGGACTCCAGAACTGGGCACAGTATTCCATCAGTCTCACCAATGCCATACATAGAGGTAATATCACTTCCCTACTCTTACTCCCTACCAAGATCCCATTCGCCTGTTTTGCCCCAATGTTGCACCAGGAGCTTATGTTCAGTTGTTTGTCCACTCTGCCCCCTAAATCCTTTCGGAGTCCCTGCTTTCCAGGATACAGTCCCCCATTCTGTTGGTCTGGCCTGCATCCCTTGGTCCTAGATGTATAACTCTGCATTTGGCTGTATTAAAACATACTTTGTATGAATGGGCCCAGCCTACCAAGTGATCCAGATCACTCTGTGTGGCTGCCCCGTCATTATTTACCCCTCCATTGATCTTTGCTGATAAAAAGATTGTCATTCGCACATTTTATATTTACTTCCAGATCATTGATGAAAATACTGAATAGCATCAGACCTAGAACTGATCCCTGCAGAACCCCACTAGAAATACCCTCCATTCAGCGGTGGCTCCAGGCACCAATGCTCCAAGCGCGTGCCTGGGGCAGCAAGCCACAGGGGGCACCCTGCCGGTCCCTGCGAGGGCGGCAGTCAGGCAGCCTTCGGCGGCATGCCTGCGGGAGGTCTGCCGGTTCCGGGGCTTTGGTGTATCCGCTGCCGAATTGCCGCCGAATCCGCAGGACCGGGGACCTCCTGCAGGCAAGCCACCGAAGGCAGCCTGCCTGCCTTGCTTGGGGCGGCAAAAAAGCTAGAGCCGCTCCTGCCCCCATTTGATAACTATTTCCCATGGACAACTGCCTTTTGGGATCTATCAGTTAGCCTGTTCTTAATCTAACATGTCCTTCACTGATACTGTCTAGTGCTAATTTGTGGAAGGTCTGAATTCAGAATTGTGAGCATTGCCATAGAGTTACGCTTATCCAGTCAGGGAGTGGAATCCTAGTACATGACACCTCTGTGTCCAATAAGAGTGCTCAATTTTGAATACTTGCAACATGTGGTTTGCAAACACTGTACAGGTCGAGAATTAGCATTTGGGGAGTCGCTCTGAACTGATGATCAGTTATCAATGTCGCTCTTTCTGCAGCCAGTTTAAAGACAGAAATAGAGGCTTGAGACCCTGTCTGCTTCAGCTCTGCCTGGGCTGTGGGGTCCCTCTTTCCCTTGCTTGTGAAGCCATGTGGTGAGCTACACAGGCTCTGGGAAAAGGTGATTCAGGTAGAAGGCAGTAGCAGAGAAATGAGCCCAAAGATTTGAAATGGGACTGGGATAGGAGGAGCTGAGAGCCCTGTTAGTGGAGCTGTGATAACTGGGCCTACAAATTTATTCTAATTGTGAGCTCAACTGCAAAAAGTATGTGCAAGTTCCTAAGATGTCATGATAACTGATACCAACAAATGTTGATGGGAGAAGGTGCAAAAGGGAGACAGACTGAATTAGTCCAAACAAAAAGGCCGACTAGTATAACTCAAGGACAGTGTTAAGACCATGCCTGGTAAACAAGAAAATGTGATCCGGAAATTAGGATATTAGGCCTAATTGGTGGACAAAATAATGAGGGGATGGGCTATTCCACCCACCACTCCCTTTATGGGTCCTAAAAGAAAGAGATTTGGGCGGGGAGAAGGAAATACGGAAGAATAGACAGTTTGCTGAAGCAAGCTTCACCATCATGGCTGGCACCCCACCATCTCCCTGGACACTGGTTCTTCTTTGTCCTAATCCAGAGGGATGTCCTGACCAGACAGGGCCAGAGAGAGGGACCCAGATGATACCTCCACCTCTACCAGTTGAATCCCAACCACCACCTGAGATGAAACGGGATCAGACTTTAACAGCAAAACAGCCCAGCACATCTCAGCTAACTTCTTCTCTTCTCCCCAAAGACAGTTATCCCCAGCTTTGCTACCATCTCAGAGACTGTCAGACAAGGTGGTTTTCCTTCTAAAACTCTCCAGATAAGGGGGAAGGGAACAATGGATGTTGTTAAAATGAAAGCCTTATTTAATACTTTATATTTCAGATGCTTTAACTCTTTTTCCTTCGCCCCTTTGTCTTTACTAAAGGTTAAAGGCTGTTTAATTATGTTTGCCATGGTCCTAAGCAGGCTGAGGTCTCTTTCTACCAAACCTTGTTTAACACTGTCTAAAGTTGGACAGTCACTGGATTATGTTAACATCTTTGAGCCCCTATATTCCATCTAAATGAATACAGCAGTGCTCTGTGACTGGTAGGTCATTGGGACGGGGGAGGAGCTCGTGACTGAGCAAGGCTCCGAGACCGCCGAGAAGACCTCAGGCAGTCATTATACTTAGTTATGGATGGGATAAACCACTTCTGATGATGTAGAAACTAACATGAGTCTTGGCCTCAAACCCACATGTCATTTCCATGCACCTCTGTGCATCCTGTGATGTATGGGATCAGATGCAGGAGAACCAGGTAAATACAATTTTCAGGGTATTTCTACCCTGGTTACAGCAGAGGAATCTCATGAGAAGGGACTGATCAAAATCTCACCTCAGAGAATCAAACCTGTGAACCCTTTGAGGCTCCCCAGCACTAGATGTGTTGTTAGGACACTGAGTGCAGGGAGTGGTGGAGAGAAAAACTTTGCTGTTTGAAACTTCAGGACACCTGCGGTCACCCTATCTGCCTGGGGCATCCTTAGCAAAGTAGGAGGCTCGCAAGCATGGGCGGCGGGTGAACCCAGGCCCCACGCCTTCCACCAGAGGCCCTGCCCACTGGAGCTCCGAGCCCCCCTCCCATGGCCAGAGGAACCCCTGCTGGCTTCAGGGGTGAGGGGGAGCAAGGGTGGGTCTTCAGGGTGGAGCATGGGTGAGGCCATGGCCTGGGTTAGGGGAGGCTTAGCCTCCCCTGGCCTATGATATCTGCTGCCCATGCTCGCGAGGTATAAAACTCACTCTCAAAAGAGCTACCCTTAGGCAGAGTCTGAGCTCATGGTCTAATGATTAATTTTCCAAGAGAAAACACTCGTTGAAACCTTTGCCACATTAAATCCTGTAGAAACAGCTCCTGCAAACGAACATTCTCTCCTCACAGCTAAGTTTGTTCATCACAAGAAGCTTCGTTCCCCTTCTAGTCTTCAGGCTTAACCTAGCTGATAAGAATGAAGCTGTGTTTGGGCCGTATACATCAGTAATCGCAGAGCTGGGGCCTTCTGGCTATTATCAAACCGCCTGCAGAAGAGCAAGGGGCAGCTGTAGGTTTCTACTCTGAAAGGGAGGGGGAATATCAAGAACAGCAAAGGACTGCGGCAGCTAGAAGTGGAGGTCAGGAGTGTAACATTATCTCAGACCTATCTCAGCTTCCCATGCAGGAAGCTCTATCACACCAAACTACTCTTCAAGCACGCTTAGGTGGCAGGTCATTGTTAGAGGGTTCTGTGACAGGGCTTACCCCCATCACCTGCAAGGCAAGGGAAAGAATCCCAGTTCGTCATGCTCTGGTGATTAACCAATTGTCTCCTGGCCTGAGGAGGTGGAGCTGGGCCTTGTAAGTGGACCAAGGGAGCTCAGAGGAGACAGGTCTCTGCCGGAGAGAAGCCCCAGGATAGGGTTTAACAGACAGGAAACAATGGAGAAGAACTCTACAGGCGCAGGTCTGGCCCCTGCAGGGGAGTCCTGAGGCAGAGCCAACAAGGGATCTGCAGCGGAGCCTGAAGGGGGCGGGAGGGTTCTGAGTCTGAAGATTTGTTTGGACTTTCATTACCCTGGAGCAGTTTTGACTTTCATGTGATTTGGCCAGTGGGCCAAGCCAGAGTACCCAGAGGAGGAGCCAGGAGAAGATGCAGGGCTGAGGGAAAGCTCAGTACAGTGCACCACAAACAAGGACCCCAGGAGACCAGAGAGGAGGTGAGGACACACCACTGCAGATTCAAATCTCTGCCAAGAAGAGGGAAAAGTGCTGCTAGGAGCTGGAAGGGGCTTGTGAGATCTCCCTAGATCAGGGATCAGCAACCTTTTGGGCCGGTTTGTTTACCTGCCCCGTCTGCAGGTTCGGCTGATCACAGCTCCCACTGGCTGCGGTTCACTGCTCTGGGCCAATGGGGGCTGTGGGAAGCGGCGGCCAGCACATCCCTCGTCCTGCGCCGCTTCCTGCAGCCCCCATTGGCTTGGAGTGGCGAACCGCGGCCAGTGGGAGCCGTGATCGGCCGAACCTGCCGACGCGGCAGGTAAACAAACCGACCCGGCCCACCAGGGTGTTTACCCTGATGAGCCGCGTGCCAAAAGTTGCCAATCCCTGTCCTAGATGCTAGCACGGGGTGTGCACTCCCCAGTGAGCACTGTTTCTAACATGCTTCTCACAGCACACAGGACTGGAGCTTGGCAGCCCCTCAGGAACCTTCCTGTAAGGCCTTAATCTAGCCCAAGCATCTAGGCTGTTGGTGCCCAGGTTTCCCCTAAGAGCCGGCATGCATTTCCTCGGCTGCCCCTCTGCTATTCCCCAGTCAGCTCTGGAGAACAACTTGGTTTTGGGTGTGCTCTAGCCGGCGTTAATAACTCACACGTCACCCTTGGCTGTGACTGGGTGCTTCAGGATCCTTTCTGGTGGCAGCCACTTGATGGGCACCTCAGCTGCTTTCCTAGATGGCAGCATGCCCCTGCGGTAGACCTCTCCCGCCAGCCCCAGGCCGCAGAGCCGAACTGTCATATCCTGGTGGATCAGGACATTTCGAGCTGCTACGTCACCATGAATCAGCTTCTGGCTCTCTGTCAGATATTCCTGAAATTAGAAGAGCCACGTTTGCAAAGGAGACTTTGGGACTGCGTGAGTAGCAAGTGGTCTGCCACCCCTGGTCTCAGCAGCCACAGTGTTAACTACTGCAACTGCGCTCTCCCGAATGGGGATCCTGCCTGTGATCTAGAATGGCTGAGAGGTTAAGGCGTTGGCCTGCCCATGGGCATGTCTGTGCAAATTCCAGCCCCCTTTCTGGCTGCATTACTTAGCTGAATCCTACATTTGCCTTGTAGGGAAGGGGCTGTAATGCTCCAAGAGATCCCTTCTGTTCTCAGTGTGATCTATGTGCTCTCCCAGCTGGGAACTGAGCTCAGGAACATCCTGTAGGATCAGCTAAATAAGACAACAGCTGTGGCGAGGTTTTGCCCATTGATTGTCCTCCAGGTCTAAGATCACCACAGGAACGAGCCATGCTTTCTTCTCTAAAGATTAATGAATTGACCTTGAAATAAACAAACCAGTGTATTTGCCCCACTCCCCTCCCCTCCATATGCAACACTTACCAGTCCGCGTGCAATTTGGATTGCCATGGTGAACACGCTCTTTTCTGTCAGCTCATAAAGATGCCCCTTAATGGGTAAGTCCTCCTACCAAGTCAAAAGAGGAAGAGACAGTTCACTCAGGCAGCCTCCGCCTCCCCACAAACACTGCCATGTTCTACAACAACTTCCGCTTGGGATCGCAATAATTACATTCTAATCCAATTGAAACTGCAGACAAGACAGGGAAGTCTAAGGATCAGGACCCTTTCAGTTTTAACCCCCCCTCCCCAATTTGAGTGTCAGAATTCCACTTCTCCCCTTTTCCCTGTAAACCAGGCGGCTAGCCCACCAGCCTGGGAAGCATCACACCAGAGTTTGTCTCAGGCTGTCACCTCAGGGCACAATGTATTGGTTAACCAGAAAACAGGCAAAATACCTAAATGCAATAATTCCTCTGGTTATAGTTCCTAGTTGGGTATTCTTTGCTCTGCTCAAAACTCTCTTCTATATGCTGCAGCACAAAATAGAGCCATTTGGGTTGGAAGGCAGTCGGGACTTCTCGTAAATCGTCTAGTTCCTACTCTCTGCTTTGTGGTAGGACTAGGAGAGATTTGATTATTCCTAAAGAATTCCCAATATCTACGGTAGATCTAGCTAGGGCACCAGTCACCACATAGTATTTAGGAATAATCACATCTAGTCTTGAGTATGTTTAACATGAATTCCTATCTCCTGTAAAGCACATTTATAGATGTAACTATCGTAAAAAGCATATCTTATGCTCTGTAGAATTTCAGTGATATCTGCTCACTTTACTGACACAATTAAGTTGTTATTCATTTTCACACTGCAGTTATTTGAAAGAGACCTGGATTCTATTTGATCTCATGGATGAACAGAACTGTCAGCTAAACCCTGACAGCAGAAGCTTTCTTACTAGTGATAGTGCAGAGGCAGAAAGCACAAGGCATTCAGAAACAATGCGGATGAGGTGGAATAAGAATCCAGACAGCAACAATGGGATTTCGGAATTTGTGGTGCTGGCAGCTAGAATGAGTCCTGACTTACGCTGTAAAGTGAGCAAGTTCCACTCAGAAGTAGAGAGAATAAATGAGCCCTCTCATTGTCAGATTTACGGGCTGTTCTCAGAGTACAGCTGCAGTGTCCAGACTCTGGGCCAGTAAAAGTTCTGCAGCAGCTGCTGCCTGGGGCGCTGGATCCCCTGGTGTCCCGAGAGAGGGACATCGTGGGCCAGGTACAATAGCCTGCGGTGACACTTCTGGGCCACCACCAGCTGCCTCCTGATTTCCCCCAGTTCTACATCCCCTTGGGGAGCCCATTCCCGGTACAGGAATCCCTTTTCCCATAGGAATCTTTCCCTGCAGCCTTCTCCAAGGGGGTTTGCAGCGCTGTGGCCAGCCAGTTCCCTCTGCTTCTCCAAGGAGGGATCCCTTTGCAAATTCAGAGAAATTCAGCTGCTGGGGAAGGGAGTGGGACCTGTTCCCTCTCGCTGGCTGGGCCTGGGGTCACAGCTCTGCTGAGCTCTGTCCCTAATAGCCCCCTCCCTGCCATGGGATCACTTCCCAGCAGCATGTCTGGACCAGGCAAACCTGGTTGGCAGCCAGCCTGCCCTGCCAGTGTCCCCCCACTCAGCTGGGGTCTCAGCTCCCACCATGCTCACCGCTGCCCTTGCTGTCCCAGTGGGCAGGCAGCGAGCTCGCTGCTTTGGTTACAGCATCAGAGCCAGCGTGGCCCCTTCTCCGGTGTGCAGGGGGGCGGGGAGCATCTCTCCCTCCCACTCAGCCCCAGGGGTCTGGTTACAGACAGGCAGGTACCCTGAGCCTAGCAGCTCCTCCCCACTGCCATCCAGGCCATTTGCATTTTTACTGACCCCTTCAGTCTCAGCCGATTGGTTCCCTGGATTCAAATTCAAATCCTTGGCCATTACAGGAGCAGGGCCTGGATCCTGTCCCAAAGAAACACAGTCATCCCCCAACAGGATCTCACAGCCGATACCTTGGAAAACCCCAACTACCAGCCAGCCCGGCCCCTCCTGGGTCTGCACAGGGATCGGGGCCATAGGCAGGATGAGGGGCTTCATCCCGGGGACCTTCACTCAGGTCACACAGCCCCAAGAGGGCTAAAAACTCACTTTAAAAAAAATGAAAACTGAGATTCTCATGGAATAATATGACTCCAGGAACTTTTCCCACAGGTCAGATTAGCAGGGGACTTGCAGGTTTTCACCTTCCTCTGCAGCATGGAGCATGGGTCGCCTGCTGGAGTCATCAGGGCAAATCTCACATATCAATCCTTTGCCATTGCAGGGGTCTCAGGCATTGGTGGCACCTCAGACTCTCCTGTTCTCTGCCTCACAAGTTTGGTCTCCAGGACTGAAATTCTTTAACTAAAGTCTTTGGCCTCAACACAGAGGTTACTGGGTGAAATGCAATGGCCTGGGCTTTCTATCCCTTCTGGCCTTGAACTCTATCAAATTGGGGCTTTCACACAAACATCATGAGACTTTCCAACTCTCCTGACTTTATCCCAACACGTCTTGGAGTGCATTTGCTAAAGTCAAATGTTGTCCCACTTCTGCTTGGAGAATTACATTAACCCTAAAAAGGCCGCAATGCAGAGAGAAGTGGAAGGGGGCTGAGGGTGGTGCATTGCCCGGCATTCCCCCACTACAGCTTGCCCACGTCAAAACCCAACAGCTCCTCTCACCTGACGGGCTTGCCACAGGAACTGCAGTAAATTTCCTAGGCTCATGGCCTCCAGGATGAGGCAGAGGGGTAGAGCTTGGCTCTGACACCACAGGACCTTCACCAGGCTGTCATGTTTACAGATCTTGATGTGAAACTTCATCATTTCTATAAAATCCTTCATTTCCTGAGGGCTGGTGGCCACTGATGGAAAGGAACCAGAAGCAACATTAATACCAAGCATGGGCACCAAGAGGAGGAAAGCTGATGGCCTACAAGAAAGGGGACTAACCCTTGAGGAGCAAGATGTGACTCAACAGGGAATAGATAGGTTGGATTTGCAGCACAGAGCCAGATTTGCTACATGAGGCTTGGTCTTATCACATGCCCTGTTTAGATCCATGATTTTGGTTCTCCCCATTCTAGTGATATCAGGACTATCTGCTCTTGATTTGGACAAGGTGTGTTGGCTGTGGCCCAGAACTAGAACACAATAGACAGACTATAGAAAGAATGTACCAAAGTGAATCTTTTGCTTTTGACAGTCAAAGGTCTCCTAACCCAATGGTTCATTGGGCTGCCATGGCTACGGCACAGCAGGTTCATAGCCAACAGTAACAAGGATGTGAAACAGCCAACCGCCTTGGGCTGCCCTGACGCAACAGAGCAGGTACTCATTCTGTAGCTGGGTGAACTGGAAGCAGGTTTTTAGTGGGAGATCAACTAAGACTAGAACCCACACCCATCTAGATTGTAGTTGAGCACCTTAACCACTCAGCCACTGCACCTCACCTCACCCCCTCCTTACATTTAAATAGTAACAGAGCTTATCTCACAACAAACTGGAGGGGCTGATTTTCAAACTATAGGCAGCCAGGCTGGTGGACAAAAATGCCCCCTTACTGTACACACATTTACCCATTGTGCCCCCTGCCTCCGGCTCAGTCATCTGCAGCGACTCAACCAGGGACCTCTGGCTCTAAAAGCAAGTCTATTCTTTGGGCTATTGGAGTTGATACAGGCATCTTGGGGCTGTAGTGGACTCAAACATTTCACCTGTCCAGCCACTAGAGGGAGACAAAGACCTTCAGTGGGTTAAAAGGGGTCACGCATGTGCAAATTGGAATAGTTGCACTTGTGCATATGGCAGCACATGTGCACATGCATTTTTGTAGGCCTCTGTTTATGAACGTTTTGTCCGGAAAGTCTCCTGCTTCTGTCGTGCCTGCAATAGGAGCTGCATTGTCTGAGCCTTTCTCCTGCACCATCAGACTGGAGCAGCAGCTGGGGGGGGAGGGGAGGTCACCAAAGAATCCTGGAGCTAGAGACACTGAAGGAGGAATTCCTAAAAGCTGCTTAGGTTTCCCTGGTCACATGCTCTTATTTAATAAGTGGTGTCTGTCCCACTGGTGAGTGTGTGGTACAGGACCCTCTCCTCCCCCCCGTGGTGCCTGAGGCCTGGTCTACATTACAAGTTTAGGTCGAATTTAGCAGCGTTAAATCGAATTAAGCCTGGACATGTCCACACGACGAAGCCCTTTTTTTCAACTTAAAGAGCCCTTTAAACCGGTTTCTTTATTCCACCTCCGACGAGGGGATTAGCGCTAAAATCGGCCTTTGCGGGTTGGATTTGGGGTAGTGTGGATGGAATTCGACGTTATTGGCCTCCGGGAGCTATCCCACAGTGCTTCATTGTGACCGCTCTGGACAGCACTCTCAACTCAGATGCACTGACCAGGTAGACAGGAAAAGCACCACGAACTTTTGAATTTCATTTCCTGTTTGCCCAGCGTGGAGAGCACAGGTGACCACGCAGAGCTCATCAGCACAGGTAACCATGATGGAGTCCCAGGATCGCAAAAGAGCTCCAGCATGGACTGAACGGGAGGTACGGGATCTGCTCGCCATATGGGGAGACGAATCAGTGCTAGCTGAACTCCGTAGCAGTAAACGAAATGGCAAAATATTAGAAAAAGTCTCAAAGGCCATGAAGGACAGAGGCCATAACAGGGACACACAGCAGTGCTGTGTGAAAATTAAGGAGCTAAGGCAAGCCTACCACAAAGCCAGAGAGGCAAACAGAAGGTCCGGGCAGAGCTGCAAACATGCCGCTTCTACGCGGAGCTGCATGCAATCCTAGGGGGTGCAGCCACCACTACCCCAACCGTGTGCTATGACTCCGTCAATGGAGAAACACGCAACAGGGAAGAGGGTTCTGGGTACGAGGAAGATGATGATGAAGACAATGAAGATAGCTCACAGCAAGGAAGCGGAGAAACCGGTTTCCCCAATAGCCAGGATATGTTTATCACCCTGGATCTGGAACCAGTAACCTCTGAACTCACCCAAGGCGTGCTCCCAAACCCTGAGGACACACAAGGGACCTCTGGTGAGTGTACCTTTGTAAATATTACACATGGTTTAAAAGCAAGCGTGTTTAATGATTAATGATTAATTTGCCCTGGCAATCGCGGCCAGTACAGCTACTGGAAAAGTCTGTTAACATGTATAGGGATGGAGCAGAAATCCTCCAGGGACATCTCCAGAAAGCTCTCCTTGATGTACTCCCAAAGCCTTTACAAAAGGCTTCTGGGGAGGGCTGCCTTATCCCGTCCACCATGGTAGGACACTTTACCATGTCAGGCCAGTAGCACATAGTCTGGAATCATTGCATAACAAAGCATGGCAGCGTATGGTCCCGGCGTTTTGCTGGCATGCAGACAACATCCATTCCTTATCTCTCTTTGTTATCCTCAGGAAAGTGATATCATTCACAGTCACCTGGTTGAAATGGGGTGATTTTATTAAAGGGACATTCAGAGGTGCCCGTTCCTGCTCGGCTGAACAGAAATGTTCCCTGCTGTTAGCCACGCGGTGAGGGTGAGGGGTGAAGTGATCATCCCAGAGAATTGTGTGTGTGTGTGGGAGGGGGGGTCGTTGGGTTTGTGCTGCATGTTAACCCGGAAACTGCAGCCCCTCCTTTTACATTGCAAACCCATTTTAAATGGCCAACCCAAGGGGTGCTTGGTATGGGAAATGAGGGCGCTGCTGTTTGAAACCATTCCCACATGTTATGAAGGTTAAAAAAGCCAAAAGACTGTGGCTTACCATGGCTGCCTGCAAGCCAAAATCTGTTGCGTGGCACTGCATGAGTGATCTCTCACACCAAACCGGCAGGCCCTCAATATAAGAGGAAAAATGCGACCTTGTAACGAAAGCACATGCGCTGTGTAATGTGAACAGCAAAATTTAACGTGAAAGAGTGTACCCATTATTCTCTAAAATGTGTCTTTTTTAACCACCTCTCCCTTCTCCTCCACCAGCTGCAAATTTTTCTCCTTCACAGAGGCTAGTGAAGATTAGAAGGAGAAAATGGTGGACTCGGGATGATATGTTCTCGGAGCTCCAGATGTCCTCCCACACTGACAGAGCAGAGCAGAATGCATGGAGGCAGTCAATGTCAGAGTGCAAAAAAGCACAATATGAACAAGAGGAGAGGTGGCAGGCTGAATCGCGGGCTGAAGAGAGTAAGTGGCGGGCTGAAGATGATAGGTGGCGTCAGCTTGCAGACAGAAGGCAAGAGTCGATGCTCCGGCTGCTGGAGCATGAAACTGATATGCTCCGGCGTATGGTTGAGCTGCAGGAAAGGCAGCAGGAGCAGAGACCACCGCTACAGCCCTTGTGTAACCAACAGCCCTCCTCCCCAGGTTCCATAGCCTCCTCACCCAGATGCCCAAGAATGGGTGGGGGGGCCTCCGGCCACCCAGTCACTCCACCCCAGATGATTGCCCAAGCATCAGAAGGCTGGCCTTCAATATGTGTTAACGTTTTAAACTGCAGTGTGTCCTTTTCCTTCCCTCCTCCCCCACCCCTCCCAGGCTACCTTGGCAGTTATCCCCCTAGTAGTGTGATGAATTAATAAAGAATGCATGAATGTGAAGTAACAATGACTTTATTGCCTCTGCAAGCGGTGCTCGAAGGGGGGAGAGGAGGGTGGTTAGTTTACAGGGAAGTAGAGTGAACTGGGGGGAGGAGGGGCAGAGGGTTCATCACGGAGAAACCAACAGAAGTTTCACACTGTAGCCTGGCCAGTCACAAAACTGGTTTTCAAAGCTTCTCTGATGCGCACCGCACCCTGCTGTACTCTTCTAACCGCCCTGGTGTCTGGCTGCGCGTAATCAGCGGCCAGGCAATTTGCCTCAACCTCCCACCCCGCCATAAATGTCTCCCCCTTACTCTCACAGATATTGTGGAGTGCACAGCAAGCAGCAATAAAAATTGGAATTTTGGCTTCGCTGAGGTCTATCCGAGTCAGTAAACTGCGCCAGCACACTTTTAAACCTCCAAAAGTAAATTCCACCACCATTCGGCACTTGCTCAGCCTGTAGTTGAACAGGTCCTGACTACTGTCCAGGCTTCCTGTGTACGGCTTCATGAACCATGGCATTAAGGGGTAGGCTGGGTCTCCAAGGATAACTATAGGCATTTCAACATATCCAACGGTTATTTTCTGGTCCGGGAAGAAAGTCCCTTCCTCCAGCTTTTGAAACAGACCAGAGTTCCTGAAGACGCGAGCATCATGTACCTTTCCCGGCCATCCCACGTTGATGTTAGTGAAATGTCCCTTGTGATCCACCAGGGCTTGCAGCAGCATTGAAAAGTACCTCTTGAGTTTATGTACTCGGTAGCTTGGTGCTCCGGTGACAAGATAGGGATATGGGTTCCATCTATCGCCCCACCACAGTTTGGGAATCCCATTGCAGCAAAGCCATCCATTATGACCTGCACGTTTCCCAGAGTCACTACCCTGGATATCAGCAGGTCTTTGATTGCGTTGGCTACTTGGATCATAGCAGCCCCCACAATAGATTTGACAACTCCAAATTGATTCCTGACTGACCGGTAGCTGTCTGGCATTGCAAGCTTCCACAGGGCTATCGCCACTCGTTTCTCAACTGTCAGGGCTGCTCTCATCCTGGTATTCTGGCGCTTCAGGGCAGGGGAAAGCAAGTCACAAAGTTCCATGAAAGTGCCCTTACCCATGCGAAAGTTTTGCAGCCACTGGGAATCATCCCACACCTGCAACACGATGCGGTCCCACCAGTCTGTGCTTGTTTCCCGGGCCCAGGATCGGTGTTCCACGGCATGAACCTGCCCCAGTAACACCATGATTTGCACATTGCTGGAGCCTGTACTTTGTGAGAGGTCTATGTCCATGTCGATTTCCTCATCACTCTCGTCGCCGCGCTGCAATCGCTGCAATCGCTGCAATCGCCTCCTCGCCTGGTTTTGCTTTGGCATGTTCTGGCTCTGCATATACTCCAGGACAATGCGCGTGGTGTTCATAGTGCTCATAATTGCTGCGGTGATCTGAGCGGGCTCTATGTGCTATGGCGTCTGGGCTGAAAAAAGGCACGAAACTATTGTCTGACAGAGGGAGGGAGGGAGGGAGGGGTGAGTGACAACATGGCTTACAGGTACAGGGAATTAAAATCAACAAAGGTGGCTGTGCATCAGGGAGAAACACAAACAACTGTCACACAGAATGGCCCCCTCAAAGATTGAACTCAAAACCCTGGGTTTAGCAGGCCGTTGATTTCACGGAGGGAGGGGGAAGCAAATGAATACAGAACAAATCTGGTCCATCTATTTTTTACATCTTAAGCTGGCAGCAGACGGTGCAGCATGATTGATAGTCATTGGCATCTTCTGGGAGCTTGGCAGAAGATGCTGTACTACGGCTGCTAGCCATCATCGTCAAGACGGTTCAATAGGACTGCCGGCAGGACTGAATTTCCAGGAGACAAAACATGTCTGCCCAGGTGCCTCTGACCGAACTCACGGAGGAATACGACGACGATGGATACCAGTCGTAATACACCATCTACTGCCAAAAGGCAAGGAGCTGCTGCTGTGTAGCAATGCAGTACCATGTCTGCTGGTACCCAGATGACATATGGTGATGGTGAGCTGAGCTGAGCTGAGCGGGCTCCACGCTTGCCATGGTATGTTGTCTGCACAGGTAACCCAGGTAAAGAGGCGCCAATCGATTGTCTGCTGTTGCTCTGATGGAGGGGGAGGGGCCTGACGACATGTACCCAGAACCTCCCGCAACACCGTTTTTGCATCATCAGGCATTGGGATCTCAACCCAGAATTCCAATCGGCGGCGGAGACTGCGGGAACTGTGGGATAGCTACCCACAGTGCAACGCTCTGGAAGTCGACGCTAGCCTCGGTACTGTGGACATGGTCCGCCGACTTAATGCACTTAGAGCATTTTATGTGGGGACACACACAATCGACTGTATAAAACCCATTTCTATAAAACCGGCTTCTATAAATTCGACCTAATTTCGTAGTGTAGACGTACCCCTAGTCACAGAGGACACAAGTCTTCCCCTGCAAGAGGCTTAACTCAAGCTGCAGTAGCTCATGCATTTTGCTCTGGAGGTCCCTGGTTCAAACCTTGTTATGTTGGCCAAATTGGCCACTGTGACATTTACTTAGATGGCTAAAGTATAATTCTAGCTAATGCTTGCAGCTTTCTTTCTAGACCAGTCTCCTGTTCTAGACGTCCCATCTAGGCCATCACGCACCAGACAGCCCAGACCTGGCAGTGAGAGAAAACTCCTCTCCCCAACTTGCTCACCTGGTAGTTTCCTCAGAATCACAGACAGTGAAGGCCCCAAAGAACCTGTTTGGATGAGGGTGGCCCGGGAAATCTGTCCATATCGCCCCATGCCCAAAAACGCCTCCTCCTGGATGTTCCAGTCTTTAGGCAGCTCCCACTTTGCTAAGAGGGAATCCTTAAACTCCAATATTCTCTCTGCTGAAGTGGCTGTTGGCAGGGAGTCATATTCCTTCCCATCTTGCCCTGGAACATCATCTGCCAAGAAAGTATCATCATACATGAGAACACGGTGAGAGACATCAGCCAGCACTGAGCATGGGTTCTGTTCCCAGCTCCAGCACACACTCACTGTGTAACTTCTGACATAGCACATCTAGCTTAGGTACTTGGCATTATTGGAGTATCTGAGCACCTCACCTTCCTCAGTGTGTAGAGTCACACCCCTACCCCAAGGCTGGGCAAGACTAGTATTGCTTTTGGACACATGGGAACTGAGACTCAGAGAGACTTTGCCAAAGTCCCAGGTGGAGTCTGCAGCAGAGCAGGGAGTTGAACCTAGCTCGCCAAAGGGCAAGAGGACCACCCAAACCACTAGGCCACCACTCCTTTCTGTACCTTTCCCTCTCTGTGAGAGGAGGAGGAAGCTATTGCCCCTTCTTATGCAGGAATTGTGTTACTGTTGGTAAAGCACTTCAAGGCTCTCCAGTGGAAGGTGGTGGGCAGACACAAAGCCCTGTCTTCAAAGGAACAGTGCTGTTATAACCCTATAAAGGCTGGCGACAGAGATTCCTTGGCAGTGACCTCTGGGATTCACTCCCTGCTGAAATATGACCAGAAGGAATGTGGCAGCTCTTAGACATGCCTCTTTGACCAGCTGGATTAAGCTGATTAAATCCTGTTTCCCAAGCTGACTAGTTCTGCAGGGAGCATGGAGTCTGGTTTCTAGACCTGAGATTTTGAACACCTCAGTTTAAGTCTTTTAAGGTGACAGGATACCATGGTGATGGCCACCAAATACAGGATTGCAACTGTAGAGTTTGGTGAAATTGTTTTGGCAACTTGTAGATGTGACGCTGTACGGCATATGGGTGACCATTTAGAATATGATTGATACCAATATTACAAAATTGCATTGAATCTTACAATATATGCCATGTAAGGTATTAGTGGGGAAGTTATAATTGGCTAAATATGATAATTGTGTTTATATGTATGTATCATCTTATGCCCAAATAAATTTGTTAGTCTCTAAGGTGCCACAAGGACTCCTCATTGTTTTTGCTGATACAGACTAACACGGCTACCCCTCTGAAACCCATCTTTGTACTGTGAGTTATAAATGTGTGGTATATTTGTATATCAAACTTGTGCTGTGTTTCTGAGTGACACTCCAGATTGGCATCACCACTATCCAGCCTGCTTGATGGCCTATCAAGGGCAATCACCGTACAATGAACCACTGAGAGAAGCCAGGGGCTACAACTGTGAGTCAGCAGGACATCTAGGGTCATGCCTGTGGACAGGGGACTCCCAAGTGTTTTTCCAGGCCCATGTGCTGTGAGCTTGTGTTTGGGACAGAGGACGTACAAGCCACATGGCAAAGGATAGAAGAGGCAGCTGCTCCATCTCCATTTTGTCTTCAATCCGGCTTCTTACCTCTGGAGCAACTTCTCTACAAACTGAAGCTTTGAAAAAAAGGTCTGAATGACCCATCCAAGCTTTGGATGTGTTCCAGAGGGACTCTACAAGCCAGCAAACTCACCAATGCTGCTGAGAACGTGATATATGGATTCTGAAGTCTTACATATGTATCTGATGGCTTTGACCATTTAACAACTCTCTTCTCATTCTTTTCTTGTCTAATAAACCTTTAGTTTTAGTTACTAAAGACTGGCTGGCAGCATGGTGTTTTGGATAAGATCCAAACTAATATTGACCTGGCAATGTGGCTGGCCTTTGGGGATCAGAAGAACATTTTGTATAGTGAGCAGAGTTTTAAATAACTCCTCATTTTACTGGAGCTAGCCAGAGAACTGGAATGCAATAAAGGGGGCTGGATGATTTATTTATTTTTTTGTTTAGCTTCTTGATAACCAATGTGGGGAATCAGGAGTACAGTTCGTGCCTGGTTGGGGAATCTAACTGCCGTGTTAACCCTCAGTTCTGGGAGAACCTGCTCTCCTTTTGCAGCCTGCCTTGCCCTGGGCATTTTCAGTGTGGGCTGCCCCAGGCACCTCGGGTCACAGTAGATTTATTGAAAAATGCAGTTTTGAGACACCAAAACTACTCACCAATCTGGGTCAAATTGTTTAGGCCAATCCCATCCCACCAACCCTGAAAATGTTTTGAGGGGGAATGTCACCATGTTTGAGTCTGACTTTTTCTAAACAAATGGTTTTGATGTTTTCTTTTGAAAATGCAAACAAATTGTTTTGTAAATATCATTTCAAATCGACATTCAAAATGTTTTGTTCGACCCGAATAAAAAAATTTTGGTTTTTCACTTTGGCAAGGGGAAAAAACCTTACATTTTGGTTTCAAACAAACCGTTTTTTCCAGGTTTTTCAGGTTGGCCACTGAACTGAAAAAAATCAACTAACCACTCAGCTCTGTTGGCTAGTAACTAATGATGCACTGCAGTATTACCATCACCTTTGCATACCGTCTGTGTATGATTGCAATATCTGTTCCTCAAATAATTGGTTCACTTTTGGTTGGTGTTTGTTAATATGGCAACAAACCCCTGGGACAATAACAGACATAAGTAAAATTACCACTTAAATCTGGGAGATTTTCTGGTACCTCGATAGCCCTCAGCGCCACAGGACAGAGAGAGGTGTAGAGGAGATGGAATGACTCTGGGCCTTGCTTCAGTTCTTTGTATTTCTCTTTCTTTTCCCCTTACGTTTGTGACTGAGCATAAAGGGCTCTGGAATGCTGCTCTCGTGTGCTGTACCTGGTGATGTATGAAATGTGATGATATTGCAACCCTTAGTTGGAGGGAGGAAGGGACATGCTAAAACACCAGCTGTCTCCAGTGCTGTATTTCCATGGACCTTCTTTCAGCTGGCGCTCAGCAGGGCTGGGCTGTAAGGCTGATCTCTGTCTACAAGAGGGCCTGACACACATGACCTTCAGTGGAACTGTTCAACTGTGGCAGGACTGACGAGCTCCCTCTCGGCTGGCTACTACTTCAGGATCCAGATCCTCTCTGCTTGGACTGTATGTTTCCACTGCAGAGGCTCCAGGGCCGGCACTGCCAAGGGAGCTATCCCCAGAAACGATTGTGGCCTGGAGCTAAATCAATCTTGGTGCCACTCAAGAGCCCTGCGAGGGGAGGGCTGGGATCCCTGTTGCCATGGCATCTCCCTGACCAATGCAACAGAAATCGGGCTGAATCTCTACAGTCTAGTGGAATCTTTGCTTCCTGCTTCAGTGCGCTACACAGGCTGAACCTCCTCAACTGAACAGGACTGTAGCCTGGGGGGATATTCCTCTATTGCTCATCTTACACCCTCAATGATTGGCTGACTTTGACCAATCGCTAGCCAGCAGGAAGTGTGACATAATGGTCAGAGAAGAGGACTTGAACTCACAACTCCCTCGTGCTCTGATCATCTTGACTTCCCTCTCAGAGGGGTTGTTCAGCTGAATTACACAGCAGCAGCCACTCCAAAGGTTTGGCTGAGATTTACATGCACTGTTGTGCACATCCCCTTTTCAGTCCTTTCCACGTCTCATGCTGGGTGCATGCCGTGTGTCCAGCTGGCAGCATTCTGTCCCTTCTGGAGGGGATCCAGACAAGCCATGTGGGAGCCGTGAGGCTCATTAGGGCTTGAAAACTCTCTTAACCCGGACTCACCTAGTAAGCTTTGCTGACGTGATCACTAAAAAATCTTGGCAAGATCAAGGGGCCAGGGCTGGAGATGGGCAAAGGCCTATTTGGGGAGTGAGACCCAAAGCTGCACAGCTCGTGTCCTTACCTTCCACCAAGATGATGGGTTCCCTCTCAGCATCCCTCCCTCTCCGACACGTCTTCCAGACGATGACCGCCACCACCAGCAATGTGGAGGAGGCCAGGAAGGAGGGGATAATGATCATTGCATGCCGCATCCCATTTTCATCTGCAACAAAGAACCGGCGGGAGATTCTAGAGAAGAACCTTTCAGTGCTGGCAAGGAGCCCTTGGCAGCTCCCGGTCGGCCCTGAGGAACTAGTGCAATGGCCGATGGTACAAGAGCTGGCCAAGGAGTTGGACCCTATGGCCCAGCACATCCCTGCTTGGCTTCTAAGGAGATGCCATTGGCTTGAGTCTGATTGGCCACAGGCTCCCTGACAAGATGGAGACAGAGAGGCCCTCAGGCCTTTTATCACTCGTCTCTTCAGGAGTCAAGGCTGCTCAGTAGATTCTCAGGGCCTCACAGTGCATCCCATGTACGGGACCTTGGGGTCCATCTGCACCAGAGCTGGAGGTGCACAGCCACCCCGGGGACCGTACGTACCCAGGGCAGCTCGCCCATCCCACCACCCAGGCAGCTATTTTTAGTGACTAGCTTAATCACAGCTAGTGTGGGTAAGTGCTTGTCGCCCCTGCCTTAGAGGAACGTTGTTCTGGGGGGAAATGCCCCTCCATTCCAGTGGAACAGCCGTGTTCCCTTGTGGGTTATCTGTTTCTTACAAACATATCCTATCCCATTCCCCCGGAGCAGGCGGATCATGGCAAGTGCAAACCATTCTCATGCTGCCAAACACTTCATCCCCTGCCAATCAGATGTAGCATTTCTGCAACAGTTTTCACCCACAGGTGTCAAAGCGCTTCACCAAAGCAGGTCAGTAGCATTACCCCATTTTACAGATTGGGAAACTGAGGCACCAGGGATGGAGGGGAGAAGGGACTTGCCTAAAGCCCTGCCCAGCAGATCAGTGACAGAGCTGGGATTAGAGCCCAGGTCTCTTGATTCCCAGGCCTGTGTTCTAACTGCTCCTTAGTGCTACCTCCCTTTTAACTTAAAAACAAAACCAACAAGCCACACCTCTGCACGCAGGCCACCGGCTAGCTTGCTTTTCCACCCACCCACACATGCTGCAGCCACTATCTAGCTCCCGTTAAGCAGGTGCGGCCGACTGAAAAGTAGCAGGCATGCTGAGAGTCCACCTATCAGAGGGGCCCGAGGGCTGTCACTTGGCTTTAGGAGTGAGTAGCCAGGAGGGGTATGGTGCTTTGCTGGAGCGTGCTCACTGCTACATGGCTGGGGAAGCTGGAAGAAAGAAAACTTCCTAGTGTCTAATCACCACAGAGATTCAATATTTTCCAGAAAAGGACAATTTGAGGGAGGCCAGATTGTATCAGCGCTCAAGCCTCAACTGATTCCTAGATTCCAGGGCCAGGTGGGAGCATTGTGTTCATTCTAGCCTGACCCCTGGATAGCACCGGCCAGAGACCTGCCCCACAATAGCTCCTGTCTGAACTAGAGGGAGAATCCTGGGTAAATTGTTCCAGTGGTTATTTACTCTCAATGGGCACTGGAGATGGAGTTATGATGTCAGTGTAGGAAAGCACATCAGCGGGAGCACGGCTGTAGTGTGTACACTGACATAGTGAGGTCAACATAAGCTGCCTTCTGTCAATCTAACTGTGTAGTGTTGACCAGGGCTATGGTGATGTCCCAGGACTAAAGATGACCTCCAACCCAGAAAAATGGGTTTGGGATTTTTTCACTTCCTTATGAGGTATACAGAAGGCCTGGGAATGTGTTTAAAGTTTTTTCTCTCCCCTTGGTTCTTTTTTAGGTTAGAAATTCAGTTTTATTAGTGTTTATTATTTATTATTATAGTGGAAAATATTAGAGGACCCAACCAAGATCAAGATCCCATTGTACTAGGCGCTATACATACACATAGAGAAAGAATCATAGAAGATTAGGGTTGGAAGAGACCTCAGACCCTAGTCCAACCCCCTGCTCAAAGCACGACTAATCCCCAACTAAAACATTGTAGCCAGGGCTTTGCCAAGCCGGGCCTTAAAAACCTCTAAGGATGGAGATTCCACCACCTCCCTAGGTAACCCATTCCAGTGCTTCACCACCCTCCTAGTGAAAAAGTGTTTCCTACTATCCAACCTAGACCTCCCCCACTGCAACTTGAGACCATTACTCCTTGTTCGTCATCTGGTACCACTGAGAACAGCCGAGCTCCATCCTCTTTGGAACCCCCTTTCAGGTAATTGAAGGCTGCTATCAAATCCCCCATCACTCTTCTCTGCTGAAGACTAAACAATCCCAGTTCCCTCAGCCTCTCCTCATAAGTCATATGCCCCAGCCCCCTGATCATTTTCGTTGCCCTCAGCTGGTCTGTCTCCAATTTGTCCACATCCTTTCTGTAGTGGGGGCCCCAAAACTGGACGCAATACTCCAGATGTGGCCTCTCCGGTGCCAAATAGAGGGGAATAATCACTTCTCTCAATTTGCTGGCAACGGTCCTACTAATGCAGCCCAATATGCTGTTGGCCTTCTTGGCAACAAGGGCAAACTGTTCACTCATATGCAGCGTCTCATCCACTGTAATCCCCAGGTCCTTTTCTGCCACTTAGCCAGTCAGTCCCCAGCCTGTAGTGGTGCATCCTAAGTGCAGGACTCTGCACTTGTCCTTGTTGAACCTCATCAGATTTCTTTTGGCCCAATCCTCTAATTTGTCTAGGTCCCTCTGGACCTATCCTTACCCTCCAGCGTATCTACCACTCCTCCCATCTTAGTGTCATCTGTGAACTTGCTGAGAGTGTAATCCATCCCATCATCTAGATCATTAATGAAGATGTTGAACAAAACCGGCCACAGGACCGACCCCTGGGGCACTCCGCTTGATCCCGGCTGCCAACTAGGCATCGAGCTGTTGATCACTACCCATTGAGCCCGACAATCTAGCCAGCTTTTTATCCACCTTATAGTCCATTCATCCAGCCCATACTTCTTTAACTTGCTGGCAAGAATACTGTGGGAGACCATATTAAAAGCTTTGCTAAAGTCAAGATATATCACATCCACTGCTTTCCCCATATCCACAGAGCCAGTTATCTCATCATAGAAGGCAATTAGGTTGGTCAGGCATGACTTGCTGTAGGTGAATCCATGTTGACTGTTCCTGATCACCTTCCTTTCCTCCAAGTGCTTCAAAATGGATTCCTTGAGGACCTGCTTGTAGCAGGGTGGACACTGCCCTGAGGGGTTGGAAAAGCCCTGGGAGAGGGCTGGGGCAGGGAAGCAGCTACTGGGCTGACTGGGGAAGTAGCTGCAGCTGGGCCATGCCCCAATCAGAGCCCAGCTGGCTGTATAAGAAGGCTGGGAGCCAGGAGCCCATAGAGAGAGATGGGCCTGGCTGCAGGGAGCTAAGACAGAATACCTGGGTGGAGCAGGGCTGGGGAAAGGCTGAGGTGCTTCAGCCTGGATAGCCCCAGGCTGTGGCCTAGGAGAAGGCTAAGAGGTACTGGGGGTTGCAGAGGGCAGCCCAGGGCTAGGCCAAGGCAGCAGGTCCAAACCTCCCTTGCCTGTGATGAGTGGCTTATACTGCAGTCTGCCCCAGAGAGTGGGGGCTATTTGGTGACTGGCCATGGCCTTATCCTGAGGTGAAGTGGGGTTAGTGAGTGGGGGTTCCCCTGGGAGGGGAGACCTAGCGTGTGTGTGGGTATTGCCAGGGGGCAGCACCCAAGGCAAGGGGCACCGGGGTCCTGGGAGGGACACGGGGGCCAGAGAAGAGGATAAGGCGGATCACCGGCCTGCAGAGGGCGCTCCAGAGGCTGGTGAGCTAATTCCCTGGATGACCAGCAGGAAGTGCTGCAGGGGTGAGTCTGGACCTCTCACACTGCTTCATGATTTTTCTGGGGCCAGAGGTGAGGCTGTAGTCTGTAGTTCCCTGGGTTTTCCTTCTTCCCTTTTTAAAAGATGGGCACTATATTTGCCTTCAGTGCCATCCTGAGGATTTATGGAGCCCTATGCAGTATTATTAAACTGGTGCCCCTGTGCCCGATGGCAGGCTGGGTTCATATGTGTATTTTAGATAAGGGTGGTCTTTTGAAGGATTTATTTAAACTATGTCTGGAGAGCCAAGCATTTAAGGCTAAAGATGAATACTCAGATTGTACATCTAAAAATCCATGCAAGGATTTTTTAGAGATGTGAGTTTATAACCTATCCTGGAAAACGATCCCTCACTCTCACAGACCTTGGGAGACAGGCCAGTCCTTGCTTACAGACAGCCCCCCACCCTGAAGCAAATACTCACCAGCAACTACACACCACACCACAGAAACATTAACACAGGAACCAATCCCTGTAGCAAACCCCATTGCCTACTCTACTCTATCTACTCTAGCGACACATCAGAGGACCCAACCACATCAGCCACACCATCAGGGACTCATTCACCTGCACATCTACTAATGTGATATATGCCATCATGTGCCAGCAATGCCCCTCTGCCATGTACATTGGCCAAACCGGACAGTCTCTATGTAAAAGAATAAATGGACACAAATCAGACATCAGGAATGGTAACATACAAAAGCCAGTAGGAGAACACTTCAATCTTCCTAGACATTCTATAACAGATCTAAAAGTAGCCATGCTTGAACAAAAAAACTTCAAAAATAGACTTCAAAGAGAAACTGCAGAACTAAAATTCATTTGCAAATTTAACACCATTAATTTGGGCTTGAATAGGGACTGGGAGTGGCTGGCTCATTACAGAAGCAGCTTTGCCTCTCTTGGAATTGACACCTCCTCATCTATTATTGGGAGTGGACTACATCCACCCTGATTGAATTGGCCCTGTCAACACTGGCTCTCCACTTGTGAGGTAACTCCCTTCTCTTCACGTGTCAGTATATAATGCCTGCATCTGTAACTTTCACTCTATGCATCTGAAGAAGTGGGTTTTTTACCCACGAAAGCTTATGCCCAAATAAATCTGTTAGTCTTTAAGGTGCCACCGGACTCCTTGTTCTTTTTTTTAAAGAGACTGTTTGTTTAAGCCAGTGCCACTCTCCTCTACTGCTTGCTCTTCTGAGATGGGATATGAAGATGGGAGGGAGATTGATCATTTGAAAGATTTCTGGGGGGCAAAAGGAGAAAACAACCAGGGAAAAAATAATCAGACTCAAGAGGGGAAACCCACCTCCAAGATGACGTGTCGGATTGAGGGGTCACTTCAGTGGCTTTTCCTCACTGGAGGAAAATCCAGATGGCCCAAGTCTAACCCCCTGCATCCAAACATCCCTGACTTTTGCCATCCATCTAACCTTCAAGCTGCCCTCTTGTCGCATTCTGTTATGGGAACTGCTTCTGGCAGGGGATTTTTGAGGGTTTTTTATGCCTTGTTTATTAAGGCAGGATATTTTCCCCAAGAGCTTAGCACCCAATGTTCAGGGTGGGGAGCCCTTGACAAATCTGGCCATCAGTGTCCTCACAGGGGCAGCTGCTGGGAGCTGAGGCCCAGAGCCTCAATGGGAGTCAGGTGCCTAAATGCCTTTGAAGATCTGGGTTCAAGTGCTCCTGAAAACCAGGCCTCAGTTGTGTGTGTGGAGCTTGTGAACATCAGTCCCTGCATGCGTAGTGCAGTTCCATAGACCCCACGGTGCGGTCTCCTAGGTGACGACGGGGTGTCCATGCTGCCCCTCAAATGCTTCTATCAAACATCTGGCAGTTGGGGTGTGTTTAGGGTTACCATATCTCATAAATAAAAAAAGAGGACCCGCCACGGGCCCTGCCCCCGCCCATTTCCCCACCCCTAGCCACGCCCCAACTCCGCCCCTTCCCCGCCCTAACACCGCCCCCTCCTCCCTCCCACTCCCAGCCAGGGGGAAAGGGCTGCCCCAGCGCTACCGGCTTCAGGGTTTGCCGGGCAGCCCCCCAGACCCTGCGCCCCCGGCCGGCGCTTCCCCAGCGCAGCTGGAGCCCGGGAGGGGAGGCGCCCAGCCGGGGGCGCAGGGTCTGGAGGCTGCCCGGCAAACCATGAAGCCGGTAGCACTCGGGC
>NC_048316.1:20988583-21002251 GCF_013100865.1 Trachemys scripta elegans | reverse complement strand
GCTGCCCAAAGCTGGTAGCGCTCGGGCAGCCCGGCTCTTAAACAGAGCCGAAGAGTCGGGGAGGAGCAGAGCCACCATTTTCCCGGACATGTTCGGCTTTTTGGCAATTCCCCCCGGATTGGGGTTTGACTGTCAAAAAGCCAGACATGTCCGGGAAAAAGAGGACGTATGGTAACCCTAGGTGTGTTTCTTACCAGCGCAGCTGCTGAAAGCAGGAGATTGCAGGAGAATCTCAGCTCATTCAGGCATCATGGTTGCAGAGGAAAGCTTGAGAATGTGACCTGAGCGCAACCAAAAGGCTCAGAAGTGCAGACCAAACACAACCCTGGATGTGCCGGTATTTTAAAAACTCTCCTGGTTCCGTGCCTGTGCTTGGCAGTCCTGGGTTCTGTGGGAGAAGTCAATGGGGCCTTTGTCAGGGATTTCAGGGGTGTGTGTGTGTGTGTGCATGCGCAGGGGGCCTGTAGGAATGCAATGCATGGTTGCTTCGCTTGGTGTGACGTGTGTGATGCCCCAGAGCTTGCACCTTTGTATTTTGAACTATTTGAGCTCCATTGTGTACCAACTAAAGCCAGTGTGTGGGGCGTCGCGCTGCAGTTTATGCTAGCGTTAGAGTGTATTGCAGACGTAGCCTTTGAGTAGGGAATGGGGTTTTATAATCTAGTAACTCATTATTTTGACCTTGGCATATTAGCTCTGCAAATGCAAGGGGGCAAAGTTCAGGTTGAGAGTGAAGTATATAAATGGGGTGTGGTCACGGTGAGAGCTGGACTGCCTGGAGGTGGGGTGAGGTGGGGGCAGGGAGTGACTGTTCATTGCCACACTTAATTTTTGTTTTTAAATGTGTAACATTCTCGTAAGTGGGGTGTGAGCTGTGGATAAAACATGCCTTCAGCATTAACTCCTCTCGTAACCATGTTCTTGGTTTAGGAATTTCCTTGTTTGTGTAATGGACATTGTCCAGCTGATGATAAAGCCAGCCAGCTCTGCACTGTCGGATATCATGAGCCCTCCAAAGAAGGACTCTCCACCTGCAAACGTTAGTGACCCACTCTATGGGTGGGCTGTGGCAAATGGAAGGGAGGGAAGCTCTTTAAGCCCTCGATGGTTTCAAAGACTTCTGGTTTTCAAACCCGGATAAAAGCCCCTGTCTTTCCATGCCCCCTCTCCTTTCTGTCCCACCACTGGGCCTTGTACCAACACATTTGGAACAGTATTTTTTTTTTTCATCACAAATTGGCCTGGTCTCAATAATGAAAATTTTGTGACTTTTTTGTTTTGATTTTGAAATGTTTCTATTAAAAACTGAAAAATGATCAGGCCTTTTGGTTATTTTCCTTCCCTTCCTCTTTTTCAGGGGGAAAGGAAGAAAACAATAAAACCCTTGGTATTAAAACTCTCCCAACTTTTGAAAATGTTCTTGTTTATTTTCCAGCCAGCTCTGTTCTTGCCCCTTCACTGACCTCCATGCCCTGCCAATCCCCCCCTTTAGAGATCATTCTGAAACCACCCCTTCATTTGCTCCCCAGTATTCTCCCCTCCCCCACCCCATTGGTCCCTCCAAATTCGCTGTTCCTGGCTCTTTGCCTTTCCTCTGTACAGCCCTGGTAGGAAGGAGCACTGACTTGAGGCAGCAGAGGATCAGATTACTACTAATCGGGTGTTTGTGATCCAAGTCATTTTGAAGATGTGGTGAGCTAAAAGAAAAACAAATTAGGTCACGTTTCCCTGTTGTGATTTGGTGTAAAGATTTAAACACCAAAACTTTGATATTTTTTCCCCAAACTTCCCAGACAAACTCTCTCCTGGGCAGAGAGGTGGCATGTGCCATCAGGGGATCTGGTTTCTTTTTGGGGAAGTTAGGAGTGGAGTCTGGTACCTGGTTCTAATGGGAAGCTAGCTTCCGTCTTCGCTCTGGAGTGACTGCCATTGCTTGGTGATAGGCCTAGACAGACTAGGACTATGCACGGAGAACACCCCAAAGATGCCTAGACAAGAGGAAGTGAACAGGACTTACTGCAGAGATACTCTCCACTGGAGAAGTTGCAATGACGGTGCTGGCTTCCCATTGGAGTGTCTTCTTCCAAGCGTAGCTCTCCAGCAAGTGTGGCTCAGCCTGCCCCAGCACCAGGGCTCCGAGCAGGAAAGGCGTATGTCTCAGCGAGGGGACCTGGGTGCCCTGTAACGCTACGAGGCCTGGCCACCTCCTTCTCTTCTCCAGCTGCACAGGTAACCTGGGAGCCCTCTCCCACAGGCAGATGCCTTGGTGGACAGGTTACGACGTGAAGCGCTGGGCAAAGGTTTAAGAGCAGGCGGTTTTATGATTGCAGATGTGGCGCTTGGGTATCAGGCTCAAGTTCAAGGACTCCATGTGCTATTTATCTCTTTTATTTGTTGTCTCTAGTCTAGGGCAGGGCCTGATCCAGCCCCCACTGAACTCTGGGAAACTTCCATTGGCTTCCAGGAGAGCAGCATCGAGTTTAGTACTTTGTAGCCTCTTGTTGTTTCTTTCCTCTTTCTCTGCAGGCAGGAAATAATTGTAGAGAGGGAGGAAACGCTGGAGAGCTCCCAATGCACTGGCAGCCTTGGGGGCCTGCCAAGTAATCTCTGCACCTGCCTGCAGAGATCACCTGGGGCTCAGGTAGCCTCTCCACTCTCTTGCCATAGCTCATGACACACAGAGGAAAGGCAGGGCAGGTAATATGCTACTAGCCACCGGGCTAGCTCATTGCCATGCTGCCTGGGAACCAAACTCAAGGGGGGATGTGACCTGGACTAGCCAGTGACCATCAGACCCACTGAGCTTCGCGTAGAGCAGGGATTGAATGCAGCTCTCCAGAGATGGGAAGCTCTTGCCCAAACCCACTTGTCTTCGTCCCTCTGCCCCCAGATTCTGTGTCTCCAGAATTTACTGAGCCAGTGTAGAACAGGCCTGGCCTGGTCCCGATGGGAGCTGTTACTACGGTGATACATGCAATACACAGACCACATGGTTCTTGACTTGTCTGCGCTCCATGTCTCATCTCTAAGAATCTCTGTTCTCCCTGCCTTATAATTATGGTGCCAGATTTATCCCTGGAACAATTTGACTGACTTAACAGAATTACACCAGCTATGAATTTGGCTCAGTAACTCTATTTTTTAGGTGTAAACCTGGAAAAAAAACCAACTTGTGTAAATAAGTTCCCACATGGCCAGACACCAGCTTTCTGGGGCATTTTGCCTGTCGTCTTGAGTTCTCTGGCTGTGTGATGTAACAATAACCCAGCAGACAAACTCACTGCCTCATTGCATGGACTCCCCATCAAGCTACACCTGTCTCCCTCGTGCACCTGGGATTTTCTGCTGGGCTCCAAGAGGTGAGATCTACTGCTAAAGTCTTAGGTATGTTGCTTTCAGAACTGGCCTACATCCTCAGTTACCTGGATTTCTTGGGGGGGAGAAGGACCTGAATTTCATCCATAACCCCATTGGAACCAAGAGCTATTATTATTTCTTTGGTGTGTGGTTGTGCACAGGCACCCAGCCATGGACCCATTGCACTTGTGCTGTGCAAACACAGAACAACAAGATGGCCCCTCCCCCAGCAAGCTGACCAACCCCCCACACTGGTTCCATTTCCCCAAGGGAAATGTGGCCAGAGTGTTTGAGCTGGGAAGCCAGAACTCCCAAACTCTTCACAGCTAGTGCCCAAAGGGCCGGCTTCACACACATCTGTAGGCATGGCAGCACTCAGCCTTTCCGGTGCCTAGAAAATCTCTGGGACTTACAAAGCCGGAGTTAAGTGCCCAGGCGCCCTGTGCCATGAATGGGGAGAGACTGATGCCTCTGAGCGGGACTCACAACAGCACGGTAGGCAGGGCCTGACTAAGCTGGAGGTGCCAAGCTAAGGGGTCTGTGCTAACTAGGTCCTGTTCCCTTCCTGGAGCTACGCTCCTTAAAGTCCAGGCTGCAGGAAGGCACCGACTGCCTCAGCTGAACCCTCTCGTGGCGTTAGGCAGGGGAAAGGGGAGCTCCAGAGGCAGAAACACAGGTGCCTAGAGAGCGCCTATTGCGAACATTTAGGCTCTGAGTGATTTTTAGGCACCTACAGGATTCGGGTGAAGCTGGGCAGGGGTCGTGTGAATCCCCAGGGGGCTGATTCTGGGATTTAGGGACCGTCTACACTGCGATAAAATCCCTGCAGCGCTCAGTCTCAGAGCTGGCTCGGGCTGCGGGGCTAGAATATTGCAGTGTAGACATTCGGGCTGGGACTGGAGCCTGGGATCTGAGATCCTCCCTCCTCGCGGGGCCTCAGAACCTGGGTTCCAGCCAGAGCCTGAACGTCTACATGGCGATTTTATAGGAAGCCTGAGTCAACTGAACCAGGCCAGCCGCAGCCATGCCGCGGTCTTGTATTGCAGTGTAGACGTACTCTTAGGCGCCGTAGTCCTTTTGTGAATCTAGCCCAGGATGGGAAAACTCTTTGGCCCGAGAGCCATGTCTGGGTATGGAAATTGTATGGCGGGCCATGAATGCTCACAAAATTGGGGGTTGGGGTGTGGGCTCTGGGGTGGGGCTGGGGATGAGGGGTTGGGGGTGCAGGAGGGTGCTCCGGGCTGGGACTGAGGGGTTTGGAGGGTGGGAGGGGGATCAGGGCTGAGGCAGGGGGTTGGGGTGTGGGAGGGGGTCAGGGGTGCAGGCTCTGGGCGGCACTTACCTCAAGCAGCTCCCAGAAGCAGCAGCATGTCCCCCCCTGGCTCCTACATGGAGGCTCACAGCCAGGCGGCTCTGCACACTGCCCTGTCTGCAGGCGCTTGGAGCAAAGCCCCCTGACTGCCCCTACACCTAGGAGCCGGAGGGGGGGCATGCTGCTGCTTCTGGGAGCCGCGCAGAGCCGGCGAACAGCAGAGGCTAACAGAGGGAATTTGCCTGGGAGCTGTCCGAGAGGAGGTACGCTAAGTGCTGCATTAGGGGGGCTGTGTTGGTGAGTATCTGAGTGTCTGCTGCTGGGACAGTTGGTCAGTTTGACCGTGTGCTTGATTGCTTGCTTGTTTGTTTGAAAAGTGTGAATTGGGAGTGCTTTGTTCCAGGTGGGCCTTGAGTGGGCCTGACTGGTATATAAGGGCAGTCAGCAGCGAACCAGCTGAGGGGCGAACAGCAGAGGCTAACAGTGGGAGTTCGCCTGGGGAGAGCTCACTGAGGCTTTCATCTGCAGGTTTCTCTGAGTAGTTCCTGCAACAGTTGAGGAAGCTCTTAAGAGGACGGTGATATGGAAGGTGAGCGATCAGCTGTTGTAACCCACACAGGTTGTGCCATGTTTGTCTTTCTTCCACAGGACAGAAGCGACTTTGTCTGTACAAAGTGCAAGCTGGTCTCCATATTGGAAGAGAAGGTTCGAGGGCTGGAGAAACGAGTATCTTTCCCTTATGCAACGCAGAGTAATGAAGATTTCCTGGACAGACGTCAGGAGATGCTTCTACGACCACAATGTTCTGAAGATTCAGAGCAGGCGCAGCAGGGACAGAAGGATTGTGAAGAGGTTTGGCAGCATGTGACCTCCAGAAGGAGAAAGAGGAGCGTCCATGCACCAGCAATGGAGATACAGGTGAGCAATCGTTTCCATGTTCTCTCCACAGGTACTAATGTGGAGAGTGGACTAGATGACCCATCTGAGGGAAGGGAGCAGAAGGAGACTCCACCGATTGGAAGGCAAAAGATGCACTGTCCTAGGGATGGGGGTTCCACGACCACCACTCCCAAGAGGAGGAGGAGGGTGGTGGTGGTCGGGGACTCCCTCCTCAGGGGGACTGAGTCATCTATCTGCCGCCCCGACTGGGAAAACAGAGAGGTCTGCTGCTTGCCAGGAGCTAGGATACACAATGTGACGGAGAGACTGCCGAGACTCATCAAGCCCTTGGATCGCTACCCCTTCCTGCTTCTCCACGTGGGCACCAATGATACTGCCAAGAATGACCTTGAGCGGATCACTTCAGACTACATGGCTCTGGGAAGAAGGATAAAGGAGTTTGAGGTGCAAGTGGTGTTCTCGTCCATCCTCCCTGTGCAAGGAAAAGGCCTGGGTAGAGACCGTCGAATCGTGGAAGTCAACGAATGGCTACGCAGGTGGTGTCGGAGAGAAGGCTTTGGATTCTTTGACCATGGGATGGTGTTCCAAGAAGGAGGAGTGCTAGGCAGAGACAGGCTCCACCTAACGAAGAGAGGGAAGAGCATCTTTGCCAGCAGGCTGGCTAACCTAGTGAGGAGGGCTTTAAACTAGGTTCACCGGGGGAAGGAGACCAAAGCCCTGAGGTAAGTGGGGAAATGGGATCCTGGGAGGAAGCACAAGCAGGAAAGCGCAAGAGGGGAGGACTCCTGTCTCATACTGAGAAAGAGGGACGATCGATGAGTTATCTTAAGTGCCTATACACAAATGAAACAAGCAGGGAGAACTGGAAGTCCTGGCACAGTCAGGGAACTATGCTGTGATTGGAATAACAGAGACTTGGTGGGATAACTCACATGACTGGAGTACTGTCATGGATGGATATAAACTGTTCAGGAAGGACAGGCAGGGCAGAAAAGGTGGGGGAGTTGCCTTGTATGTAAGAGGGGAGTATGACTGCTCAGAGCTCCGATATGAAACTGCAGAAAAACCTGAGAGTCTCTGGATCAAGTTGAGAAGTGTGAGCAACAAGGGTGATGTCGTGGTCGGAGTCTGCTATAGACCACCAGACCAGGGGGATGAGGTGGACGAGGCTTTCTTCTGACAACTAGTAGAAGTTGCTAGATCGCAGGCCCTGGTTCTCATGGGAGACTTTAATCACCCTGATATCTGCTGGGAGAGCAATACAGCAGTGCACAGAAAATCCAGGAAGTTTTTGGAAAGTGTAGGGAACAATTTCCTGGTGCAAGTGCCGGAGGAACTAACTAGGGGCAGAGCTTTTCTTGACCTGCTGCTCACAAACAGGGAAGAATTAGTAGGGGAAGCAAAAGTGGATGGGAACCTGGGAGGCAGTGACCATGAGATGGTCGAGTTCAGGATCCTGACACAAGGAAGAAAGGAGAGCAGCAGAATACGGACCCTGGACTTCAGAAAAGCAGACTTTGACTCCCTCAGGGAACAGATGGGCAGGATCCCCTGGGAGAATAACATGAAGGGCAAAGGGGTCCAGGAGAGCTGGCTGTATTTTAAAGAATCCTTATTGTGGTTGCAGGAACAAACCATCCCGATGTGTAGAAAGAATAGTAAATATGGCAGGCGACCAGCTTGGCTAAACACTGAAATCCTTGCTGATCTTAAACGCAAAAAAGAAGCTTACAAGAAGTGGAAGATTGGACAAATGACCAGGGAGGAGTATAAAAATATTGCTCAGGCATGCAGGAGTGAAATCAGGAAGGCCAATCACACTTGGAGTTGCAGCTAGCAAGAGATGTTAAGAGTAACAAGAAGGGTTTCTTCAGGTATGTTAGCAACAAGAAGAAAGTCAAGGAAAGTGTGGGCCCCTTATTGAATGAGGGAGGCAACCTAGTGACCGAGGATGTGGAAAAAGCTAATGTACTCAATGCTTTTTTTTGCCTCTGTCTTCATGAACAAGGTCAGGTCCCAGACTGCTGCACTGGGCAGCACAATATGGGGAGAAGGTGACCAGCCCTCTGTGGAGAAAGAAGTGGTTCGGGACTATTTAGAAAAACTGGACGTGCACAAGTCCATGGGGCCGTATGCGCTGCATCCGAGGGTGCTAAAGGAGTTGGCGGATGAGATTGCAGAGCCATTGGCCATTATTTTTGAAAACTCATGGCGATCGGGGGAGGTCCCGGATGAATGGAAAAAGGCTAATGTAGTGCCCATCTTTAAAAAAGGGAAGGAGGAGGATCCGGGGAACTACAGGCCAGTCAGCCTCACCTCAGTCCCTGGAAAAATCATGGAGCAGGTCCTCAAGGAATCAATTATGAAACACTTAGAGGAGAGGAAAGTGATCAGGAACAGTCAGCATGGATTCATCAAGGGCAAGTCATGCCTGACTAACCTAATTGCCTTCTACGATGAGATAACTGGCTCTGTGGATGAGGGGAAAGCAGTGGATGTGTTATTCCTTGACTTTAGCAAAGCTTTTGATACGGTCTCCCACAGTATTCTTGCCGCCAAGTTAAAGAAGTACGGGCTGGATGAATGGACTGTAAGGTGGACAGAAAGCTGGCTAGATCGTCGGGGTCAATGGGTAATGATCAATGGCTCCATGTCTAGTTGGCAGCTGGTATCAAGCGGAGTGCCCCAAGGGTCGGTCGTGGGGCCAGTTTTGTTTAATATCTTTATTAATGATCTGGAGGATGGTGTGGACTGCACTCTCAGCAAGTTTGCAGATGAACCTAAACTAGGAGGCATGGTAGATACACTAGAGGGTAGGTATCAGATACAGAGGGACCTAGACAAATTAGAGGATTGGGCCAAAAAAAACCTGATGAGGTTCAACACGGAGAAGTGCAGAGTCCTGCACTTAGGACGGAAGAATCCCATGCACTGCTACAGACTAGGGACCGAATGGCTAGGTAGCAGTTCTGCAGAAAAGGACCTAGGGGTCACAGTGGATGAGAAGCTGGATATGAGTCAACAGTGTGCTCTTGTTGCCAAGAAGGCTAACGGCATTTTGGGCTGTATAAGTAGGGGTATTGCCAGCAGATTGAGGAACGTGATCGTTCCCCTTTATTCGACATTGGTGAGGCCTCATCTAGAATACTGTGTCCAGTTTTGGGCCCCACACTACAAGAAGGATGTGGAAAAATTGGAGAGAGTCCAGCAGAGGGCAACAAAAATGAGTAGGGGTCTGGAGCACATGACTTATGAGGAGAGGCTGAGGGAACTGGAATTGTTTAGTCTCCAGAAGAGAAGAATGAGGGGGGATTTGATAGCAGCCTTCCCCTACCTGAAGGGTGGGTTCCAAAGAGGATGGAGCTCAGCTGTTCTCAGTGGTGGCAGATGACAGAACAAGAAGCAATGGTCTCAAGTTGCAGTGGGAGAGGTCCAGGTTGGATATTAGGAAACACTATTTCACTAGGAGGGTAGTGAAGCACTGGAATGTGTTACCTAGGGAGGTGGTGGAGTCTTCTTCCTTGGAGATTTTTAAGGCCCGGCTTGACAAAGCCCTGGCTGGGATGATTTAGTTGGGAATTGGTCCTGCTTTGAGCAGGGGGTTGGACTAGATGACCTCTTGAGGTCCATTCCAACCCTGATATTCTATGATTCTATGATTCAGAGTGGAGCAAACCCCTGACCCTGCTCCATGGTGGGAGTTTGAGGGCTGGATTAAAACAGCTTGAGGGCTGGATGCAGTCCCCGGACCGTAGTTTGCCCACCCCTGATCCAGCCTGAAGTTCCTTTCCTAAGAGTTAATGCATAGGATGGTTTTGAACTAAACTGATCTTTCATATCGGACACCTACCAATGAAGCAATTCCTCTTAAGTGTGCACTGAAGTGATTAATCTTGAACAAATTTGCAGTAAAAGAGGCCTCAGGTTTCTCTTGAGAAACAGCAAGGCAACATAACAATTTCCTGACGAACGAAGGAAATTTTATTGAGCTTTCTTCCAAAAAGCAAATGGTTTCAACAAGGACTGTAAGTACAACTTGTGAGAAATGATTTATCTCAAAGAAGGCTGGGTTGCAATCTGAAATGAACTGGGGTTGGTTTTATTGATAAAAATATTATTGACTGTGTATCTCCTGTGAGTTTGGAGAAATTACTCTGAATCCGTTTACAATGGAATGATTTATCTTCATGGAGCTTGTAATGAAATGAGTTTAGTGGGAATAAATGTCAAACTAGATATTGCCGAACGAATGTGGCAATGAGAAGAATAAGCATCAGCAATTCCTGACCAACAACATATTTGTTCTTTTTTCAGAAAGACTGCAGTACTCTGTGCCTTTGGGTTGCCAGCATGATTTATGTCACCTGGCTGAGAGAACCGAGCTTCAGACGTACAATTGCCCTTGCTTTTCTCACAGACAAAGTAAAAACACAGTTTGACCTTGAAACTTTGGTTGTCATCACTACTTACCTAGAAAATGAATCTGTTTGTTCACCATGAGCTATATGCTTGTCGTGATGTCATGATCATAGTATTTAAAAAACCAATTCCTAGCCTAACCCTTGGTTAGCTTTCACGTTAGATTGCTAAGTTATCCTCCCCCAAAAGCTTTTACTAGCAAATGGGTTTTATGAACAGAAAAGGCACAAGCCCCATGTAAGTCAGGCAAAGCAGCCACTTCGCCCTCTCGTATAGGACAGTTTTTCCCCTGCTTCTATTTACACCCAGTCTTCTCTTTGGATGTTCTGCTCCTACCAAAACCAGCCAAAACTAAAACCAGACCGCGGGTGTTGGTTTGGGGGAGGGCTAGCTGAGCTGAGCCATAGAGCCTGGGGAGAAAGGTCACGTGGGGAGCACAAGACTTCATCAAATGGTCAAGAACTGTGAGACTTCTCATCAGAAAGCAATGGCAACAGACCGGGCTGGGGGAGGAGAGACAATATTGTGTTATGCAGCAACCTCCCTGCCGTGGATGGGTGGGGCTCGTTACAGGAATAAGAGGGTTAATTCCCTGGCCTGTGTTAAGCAGATGGTCAGACTAGATGAGTTAATGGTCCCTTCTGGCCTTAAGTGCTCTGACTCAGGAATGGACATTAATGACAAATGGGCCCAGGGGATGAACCCCAAGTCCCCAGCAGCCCTGCCTTGGGAAGCGAGTACTTGACGGGTCTGACTCTGTTACACCTTGCCCAGACTTGTGTAGCTTGTCATGCCAATTAGGTCTGGTTGAGTTGAACGGGGAAAACCCCAAGGTTTTGCTGACACGTCTGTTGGGAAGGTTCCTTGGGTACAGGATGGGATTTCTGCTCAAAATGAGAGAGAGAGCCAGGGCCGCCCAGAGGACTCAGGGGGCCTGGGGTCTTCGGTGGTGGGGGGCCTCCACCGCCGAATTGCCGCTGAAGACCTGGCACTTCAGCGGTGGATCCTGGGGCGGAAGGACCCCCCACCGCGGGCCTCCAGGGCACTTCGGTGGCGGGTCCCGGAGCAGAAGGACCCCCTGCCGCCGAATTGCAGCCAAAGACCTGGAGCGAGTGAAGGACCCCGCTCCAGGGGCCCCGAAAACTCTCGTGGGGGGCCCCTGTGGGGCCCAGGGCCTGGGGCAAATTGCCCCACTTGCCCCCCCCTCTGGGCAGCTCTGGAGAGAGCGCCAGGTTCAAGTCCCTTCTCTATCTGCTTCAAAACTGGGACCTGAACCTCAGTTTCCCAGAACTGCTGCGGGATTGGCTGTTCTGGGCAGGATTTTTTTCCCAAGTGTTTTAAAGAAACGCTTTGGAAGGTCTCACTTTTGTTCTGATGGGAAACAAAAATAAAGTTTGGAACCTCAGCATTGTTTGCAAACTGGAAACTTTTTTGTTTTCCAGCCAGCATGGCAGAGTGATGCATTGTCTTGCTATGGGACCCCGAGGGCCATTTTACTAGGACCGAAGCATTGATATCCCCAGTTAATGCCGCTCACGAATACAGATCTCCATTAGTGTAGTCGTTTTTCAGTGTCATTGGTGATCTGTGCTGCATGAACGCCGAGGAACAGGGCACGGCCCAGGGTCCCATTGGCCAGGTGCTGCAGACATTGAAGTGAAAGCGGTCCCTGCCCCACGGGTAAGAGAAGCATGTCTGAAACTGAAGTTTCACAAATGGGAGGGGGCAGCAAAGTGGCGTGTGTGCTCTTCCTGTTCAGCTGCCTGGAGCTCTGGAGGGCAGCACGGACAGGGAGAGCACAGGCTGCAGGGAGGCTAGGCTTGTCTCTGGAATGGGATCGGCACCGTCTGGCTTCCAGCCAATGGGAGGGTTGAGGAGGCAGCTGAAGCTCCCCAGCTCATGACAAGATGGTGGGTGGAAGGGGGTGTCTGGAGCACATGGTGGGATCTCAGGCCCCTAATGAGAGTTTCTGGGGAGCGGGTTGAGTTTCTAGCTCTAGGCTGGTTTGGTGGGTGCAGGCCAGTTGGCGGCAGATAGTGGTGACCTTGTGGCCTGAGACATGAAGATGAGGTGGAGGGGGGCATTGATCTGAAGATGGGTGGGGGACAGAGTAAAGGAGGGTGAGCTCTGGGGAACAAGGTAGCTCCTTTCAGCTCTCCCTTTAGCATTGTACATGGGAGGATATTGCTGGGTTGCCTGTGGTAGCAGGGTCCTGGATTTGAAGAGCTTTGCTGCATTCCCAGGGCTGATGTCCTCTGAAGGGAGCACGTGATTTTTGTCTCTTGTTTATCACTGGGCATGGCGCTGACAGGCCTCCACCCTTTATCTCCTCGCCAGTGATGTGTCCATCTGGCTCCTGGTTCCTCAGGGGGAAACCACCCAGGGGGCCAGACCAGGGGGCCCCATTACTATCGCTGTGCTGAATTGGAGACACTGACCCATACCCGTGCATGAGAGCATGTTGGGAAGCCAGGAAAGCCCAGCCCCCTTTTCCCCCAGGCCCCCAGACCCTGCTCAGCTTTGGCTGGCGAGTCAGGTGCAATAAAGGCCCATCTAGAGGGGTGGGGTGGGGGGGGGGAGGAAGCTGCTCAGTTGAACTTTAGGTGTGACTTTATGTGGGTTTAACTGCACTGGTGCAACCCCCCATGTGGACACGCTGAATCTGGTTTCAAGCGAGGCTTATTTTGGTTTAGTTTACGCGTCGATGTAGGAGCAGGCTTAAGCTAAAGGGCAATAAGCTGCTCTCAACTGGAGTGGGTTGGAAAACTTCCCACACCAGGTTCCCTCATGGTCGTCTCAAGGGTGCCAGGCTTGTCTTAGCGTGACCCCACTCCCATGCAGGAGAAGTGTCCTGTCCTGGTCGAAAGGCACCATTCAGCCCAGCCCTTGGACTAGGCGGGACACTGTGCTCTAGAATGCAAGTGAAACTGGCAAATCCTGAGCCATGTTTCAAGTCTGAGTCGCCCAAAGAAGTTATAAAAACAGCAAAGGGGGCCACATGGCTAGGGTTACCATTCGTCCGGATTTACCCGGACATGTCCTCCTTTTTGTACTAAAAATAGCGTCCGGGGGGAATTTGTAAAGCACTCACAATGTCCGGGATTTCCCCCCCTCCCCCGGCAGAGCAGACCGAGCGGCTGGGAGGGCTGCAGGGAAGTCCCGGGCTGGACTCCGGAGCAGCTGTAGAGGAGCCGGATCCGCCCTGCATTCTGAGCTGGCAGCTCTCCCCTGCAGTCCGGTCCGGCAGCACTGTTCAGGGCCAGGGACCGGGTTTTGTTGTGCAGGGCCAGGGACCGGGTTTTGTTGTGCTGGGGAGCGCAGCCACGTGTCCGGCTGGCACAGAGCCCAACTCCCTGTTCTGAGCAGCAGGGTAAGGGAGCCAGGGGGCAGGAGAAGGGACAGGGAGGTTGGGAAGGGGGCGGGCCCGGGGGGACAGGTGGGGGGGGTCTTAGGAAGGGGTAGTTAGGGGACAAGGAACAGGGAGTCTTAGGTAGGGGGTGGGGTTCTGGAGGGCAGTTAGGAGCAGGGGTCCCAGGAGGGGGCAGTCAGGGGACAAGGAGCGGGAGGGTGGGGGGCTGGGAGTTCTGGGGGGGGGCTGTCAGGGGGCAGGAGTGGGGAGAGGGATCGGAGCAGTCAGGGGACAGGGAGCAGAGGGGTTTAGATGGGTTGGGAGTTCTGGG
>NC_048316.1:20962824-20988503 GCF_013100865.1 Trachemys scripta elegans | reverse complement strand
GTGAGGGAGAGGGGGGGGGGGGGGGGGGGGGGGGGGGGGGGGGCTGTCAGGGAGTGGGGAGTGGTTGGATGGGGCGTGGGAGTCCCAGGGGTCTAGGGTGACCAGACAGCTAGTGTGAAAAATCAGGACAGGGGATGGGGGGTAATAGGAGCCCATAGAAGAAAAAGACCCAAAAATCGGGACTGTCCCTATAAAATCAGGACATCTGGTCACCCTACAGGGGTCTGTCTGGGGGTGGGGGTGTGGATAAGGGTTGGGGCAGTCAGGGGACAAGAGGCAGGGAGGCTTAGATAGGGAGTGGAGTACTGGGGGGCAGTTAGGGGCAGGGGTCCCAGGAGGGGGCAGTCAGGGGACAAGGAACGGGGGGAGGGTTGGGGGTTCTGGGGGGGCGGGAAGTGGGAGGGGCAGGGGCGGGGCTAGGGCGCGGCTCCTCCCGTCCTCTTTTTTGCTTGCTGAAATATGGTAACCCTACACATGGCAATACAACAAACACATGAATCAAATGTGAAACCAAGTTAGCTACTACAAGAAATGTGGAATCTGAATTCTTTATCTGTGGTTTGTTAGCTTCAAATTAATTCAATTCAATGTGATTACTTTACTTTTATATTCATTTAATGTATTGTTTGGCTGTGTTTTATTTTAATTATTTAATTTTACAGTTATTTATTTTGGAATCCGATAATTTTAGTTTGCTGCAAATGTGATATGAGTAAGGCTACGATTTAGTCACGGGTATTTTTAGTAAAAGTCATGGACAGGTCATGGGCAGGAAACAAAAATTCACGGCCCAGGACCTGTCCCTGACTTTTACTATACATCCCTGACTAAAAGTGTGGGGGGAGTGGCTCGAGGGGGTGCCATGGTTGCGGGGCGGGGGGGCAGCCCAAGGGGTGCTGTGGGGGCACGGGCTGGGGGGGGGTGCCACAGGTGGGGGGGGGGGGGGTGTTAGTGGGGCTGGAGCAGGTTCCCTATCCGGCTCCTGGGAAGCGGTGACTCCATATAGCAGGAAGTCACCAGACAAACCCTGAAAAGTCACTAGATGCAGCTGTTTAAGCACTAAAAAGGAATCAAAAATGTCACCGAACAAAATTTCTAGAGAATTCATCAGAGAATTATACACACACACACACACACACACACACACAGGCGAGTATAGTCACAAAATCATTCACAAGCAGATCAATAGTGTTAATAAAATCCATTCCATGCTCTTCTTACTAGTTCTGTTGCACACCAGAAGCAACTACACCAGGATGCTGTCATCATCAGGAGGGCTCTTTGGGAAGGGCGCTCTGTACATAGCAGCCCAGCCCGGCTGCGGTTGGTTAATTTCAGCCGAGCCTCCCTTTCTTGCCAGCCTGGATTTGAGCCGATGGGTGAGTGAAAGGGAGAGCCCAGAGCCAGGGGGAAGGGGGCATTCACCTGACCTGAGCTCGGCGCTGCAGGGAGCCAAGAAAGTAGATTTAAAAACAAAAATCCATCAGATGGACCCCTTCCCCCTGCTTCCAGGGGTTCATTTCTGATTAGAGCTGGGCAGCGACCCCCAGGCCAAGTCAGGGGAAGGAGTAAAGGGAAACTGAAATCAAGCTAGCACTGCCTTTGATCCTGTAGCAAGGGTTTCATCCCTGGGGGCACTGTGCCCCTGCTCCATTGGGGCACATGGCCCTGTCTCATCCCACCCCATCTTCCATCCATGCGGCTCTCCTCACTGGCTAACCTACTTCCCCCACCCAGCCCGCTTCATTAGCCGTCTTTTCCTGCATCACAGGCTATGTACCTACGACAGAGCAGCGAGAAAGAGCATCTGGGTAAAAACAAGCCCAGGCAAATGTGCTGCTCTCTCCAAAGTGCGCCTGGCTTTAGCAACGGATTTAATTGGCCTCCACAAACTTCCATTTCCTCTCCTGCAGATTATAGTGAGCTCAGCCCAAGAAGCGCTGGAATGCGATTCCTTCCGTGGACATGCTCAGTTGAGACGTAATGACACTGACTTGGGGTGCAACAGAACTAGTAAGAAGAGCATGGAATGGATTTTATTAACACTATTGAGCTGCTTGTGAACGATTTGGTGACTATACATATTGGTGACGTCTGTCTCTGAATGTCACTGTCATTGGCAGTGAAAGTTGCTAGATTTGTCACTGGTCACTTGGACACTTATTTTCTTGCTAGGGAAACCCAATAGTCACTAAATCTAGTGACTAGGGGTATGTCTACACTACGAAATTAGGTCGAATTTATAGAAGCCAGTTTTATAGAAATCATTTTTATACAGTCGATTGTGTGTGTCCCCACATAAAATGCTCTAAGTGCATTAAGTCGGTGGACCGCGTCCACAGTACCGAGGCTAGCGTTGATTTCTGGAGCGTTGCACTGTGGGTAACTATCCCACAGTTCCCGCAGTCTCCGCCGCCCATGGAATTCTGGGTTGAGATCCCAGTACCTGATGATGCAAAAACAGTGTCACGGGGGGTTCTGGGTACATGTCGTCAGGCCCCTCCCCCTCCGTTAGAGCAATGGCAGACAATCGTTTCACGCCTTTTTACCTGGGTTACCTGTGCAGACAACATACCACGGCAAGCATGGAGCCCGCTCAGCTCAGCTCAGCGTCACCATATGTCATCTGAATGCCGGCAGACATGGTACTGCATTGCTACACAGCAGCAGCTAATTGCCTTTTGGCAGTGGACAGTGCAGTATGACTGGTAGCCTTCATCGGCGATCTGGGTGCTGGCAACGTGGGGCTGCATTGCTATACAGCAGCAGCTCCTTGCCTTTTGGCAGTAGATGGTGCATTACGACTGGTATCCATCATCGTTGTATTCCTCAGTGAGTTCGGTCAGCGGCACCTGGGCAGACAACTTTTGTCTCCTGGAGACTCAGTCCTGCCGGCAGTCCTATTGAACCGTCTTGACGATGATGGTTAGCAGTCGTAGTACAGCATCTTCTGCCAAGCACCCAGAAGGTGCCGATGGCTATCAGTCATGCTGCACTGTCTGCTGCCAGCCTAAGATGTAAAAGATAGATGGACCAGATTTGTTCTGTATTCATTTGCTTCCCCCTCCCTCCGTGATATCAACGGCCTGCTAAACCCAGGGTTTTGAGTTCAATCTTTGGAGGGGCCATTCTGTGTGACAGTTTGTGTTTCTCCCTGATGCACAGCCACCTTTGTTGATTTTAATTCCCTGTAAGCCATGTCGTCACTCCCTCCCTCAGTCAAACAATAGTTTTGCGCCTTTTTTCAGCCCAGACGCCATAGCACTGGGATCATAGAGCCCGCTCAGATCACCGTGGCAATTATGAGCACTATGAACACCATGTACATTGTCCTGGAGTATATGCAAAGCCAGAACATGCCAAAGCAAAACCAGGTGAGGTGGTGATTGCAGCACGGTGACGAGAGTGATGAGGAAATTCCCTGTTGCGTGATTCTCCATTGATGGAGTCAAAGCACAGGGTTGGGGTAGTGGTGGCTGCACCCCCTAGCACGGCATGCAGCTCCGCGTAGAAGCGGCATGTTTGTGGCTCTGCCCCGGACCTTCCGTTTGCCTCTCTGGCTTTTGGTAGGCTTTGAGAGGGAGTGAACCTAACAGGCAATGATCAAGTGATCTCTCTCCTGCCATCCATCTCCATCCTCTGACAGACAGAGGCTAGGGACACCATTCCTTACCCGTCCTGGCTAATAGCCATTAATGGACTTAACCACCATGAATTTATCCAGTTCTCTTTTAAACTCTGTTATAATCCTAGCCTTCACAACCTTCTCAGGTAAGGAGTACCACAAGTTGACTGTGCACTGCGTGAAGAAGAACTTCCTTGTATTTGTTTTAAACCTGCTGCCTATTAATTTCATTTGATGACCCCTAGTTCTTGTATTATGGGAATAAGTAAATAACTTTTCCTTATCCACTTTCTCCACATCACTCATGATTTTATATACCTCTATCATATTCCCCCTTAGTCTCCTCTTTTCCAAGCTGAAGAGTCCTAGCCTCTTTAATCTCTCCTCATATGGGACCCGTTCCAAACCCCTAATCATTTTAGTTGCCCTTTTCTGAACTTTTTCTAGTGCCAGTATATCTTTTTTGAGATGAGGAGACCACATCTGTACGCAGTATTTGAGATGAGGGCGTACCATCGATTTATATAAGGGCAATAATATATTCTCAGTCTTATTCTCTATCCCCTTTTTAATGATTCCTAACATCCTGTTTGCTTTTTTGACCGCCTCGGCACACTGCGTGGACATTTTCAGAGAAATATCCACGATGACTCCAAGATCTTTTTCCTGATTAGTTGTAGCTAAATTAGCCCCCATCATATTGTATGTATAGTTGGGGTTATTTTTTCCAATGTGCATTACTTTACATTTATCCACATTAAATTTCATTTGCCATTTTGTTGCCCAATCACTTAGTTTTGTGAGATCTTTTTGAAGTTCTTCACAGTCTGCTTTGAACTTAACTATCTTTAGCAGTTTAGTATCATCTGCAAACTTTGCCACCTCACTGTTTACCCCTTTCTCCAGATCACTTATGAATAAGTTGAATAGGATCGGTCCGAGGACTGACCCTTGGGGAACACCACTAGTTACCCCTCTCCATTCTGATAATTTACCATTTATTCCTACCCTTTGTTCCCTGTCTTTTAACCAGTTCTCAATCCATGAAAGGACCTTCCCTTTTATCCCATGGCAGCTTAATTTACATAAGAGCCTTTGGTGAGAGATCTTGTCAAAGGCTTTCTGGAAATCTAAGTACACTATGTCCACTAGATCCCCCTTGTCCACATGTTTGTTGACCCCTTCAAAGAATTCTAATAGATTAGTTAGACACAATTTCCCTTTACAGAAACCATGTTGACTATTGCTCAACAGTTTATGTTTTTCTATGTGTCGGACAATTTTATTCTTAACTATTGTTTTGACTAATTTGCCTGGTACAGACATTAGACTTACCAGTCTGTAATTGCCGGGATCACCTCTAGAGCCCTTTTTAAATATTGGCGTTACATTAGCTAACTTCCAGTTATTGGGTACAGAAGCTGATTTAAAGGACAGGTTACAAACCATAGTTAATAGTTCCGCAACTTCACATTTGAGTTCTTTCAGAACTCTTGGGTGAATGCCATTGGTCCCGGTGACTTGTTACTGTTAAGTTTATCAATTAATTCCAAAACCTCCTCTCGTGACACTTCAATCCGTAACTGTTCCTCAGATTTGTCACCTACAAAAGCCAACTCAGGTTTGGGAATCTCCCTAACATCCTCAGCCGTGAAGACTGAAGCAAAGAATCCATTTAGTTTCTCCGCAATGACTTTATCGTCTTTAAGCGCTCCTTTTGTATCTCGATCATCAAGGGGCCCCACTGGTTGTTTAGCAGGCTTCCTGCTTCTGATGTACTTAAAAAACATTTTGTTATTACCTTTGGAGTTTTTGGCTAGCCGTTCTTCAAACTCCTCTTTGGCTTTTCTTATTACATTCTTGCACTTAATTTGGCAGCGTTTATGCTCCTTTCTGTTTGCCTCACTAGGATTTGACTTCCACTTTTTAAAGGAAGTCTTTTTATCTCTCACTGCTTCTTTTACATGGTTGTTAAGCCACGGTGGCTCTTTTTTAGTTCTTTTACTGTGTTTCTTAATTTGGAGTATACATGGAAGTTGGGCCTCTATTACGGTGTCTTTAAAAAGCGCCCATGCAGCTTGCAGGGATTTCACTTTAGTCACTGTACCTTTTAACTTCTGTTTAACTAACCCCCTCATTTTTGCATAGTTCCCCCTTTTAAAATTAAATGCCACAGTGTTGGGCTGTTGAGATGTTCTTCCTACCACAGGGATGTTGAATGCTATTGTATTATGGTCACTATTTCCAAGCGGTCCTGCTATAGTTACCTCTTGGACCAGCTCCTGTGCTCCACTCAGGACTAAATCTAGAGTTGCCTCTCCCCTTGTGGGTTCCTGTACCAGCTGCTCCAAGAAGCAGTCATTTAAAGTATTGAGAAATTTTATCTCTGCATTTCGTCCTGAAGTGAAATGTTCCCAGTCAATATGGGGATAATTGAAATCCCCCACTATTATTGTGTTCTTAATTTTGATAGCCTCTCTAATTTCCCTTAGCATTTCATCATCACTATCACCGTCCTGGTCAGGTGGTCGATAATAGATCCCTAATGTTATATTCTTATTAGAGCATGAAATTTCTATCCATAGAGATTCTATGGAACATGCGGATTTGCTTAAGATTTTTACTTCATTTGATTGTACATTTTCTTTCACATATAGTGCCGCTCCCCCCGCGCATGACCTGTTCTGTCCTTCCGATATATTTTGTACCCCGGGATGATTGTGTCCCATTGATTGCTCTCAGTCCACCAGGTTTCTGTGATGCCTATTATATCAATATCCTCCTTTATCACAGGCACTCTAGTTCACCCATCTTATTATTTAGACTTCTAGCATTTGTGTACAAGCACTTTAAAAACTTGTCACTGTTTATTTGTCTGCCCTTTTCTGATGTATCAGATTCTTTTTTATGTGAATGTTTATCATCTGATCTGGCCCCTACTTTATCCTCTTCCATCCTCTGCTCCTGACTATAACCTGGAGATTCTCTATCAATAGACTCTCCCCTAAGAGAAGTCTCTGTCCGAGCCACATGCTCCTCTGCAGCAGTCGGCTTTCCCCCATCTCCTAGTTTAAAAACTGCTCTACAACCTTTTTAATGTTTAGTGCCAGCAGTCTGGTTCCACTTTGGTTTAGGTGGAGCCCATCCTTCCTCTATAGGCTCCCCGCATCCCAGAAGTTTCCCCAGTTCCTAATGAATGTAAACCCCTCCTCTCTACACCATCGTCTCATCCATGCATTGAGACTCTGAAGCTCTGCCTGCCTACCTGGCCCTGTGCGTAGAACTGGGAGCATTTCTGAGAATGCCACCATAGAGGTCCTGGATTTCAGTCTCTTCCCTAGCAGCCTAAATTTGGCCTTCAGGACATCTCTCCTACCCTTCCCTATGTCATTGGTACCTATGAGCAATAACCTGGGTCTCTAGTCTCCTAGATGAGTGTCCTGACCACCAAGCTGTGTGAGGGGATATCCTGACCACCCGACTATTGGGGGGGGAGGGGGTTGTGGGGGTGTTACCTCAAATTATTTGGACTGCAAGGTGTTTTTCCAATGGATGAGCACTATGACCAGGTGATATGCAAAATAAACATAGTGTTGTATTGATAAAACAGTTTTCTTTCTGAATATCTTTTTGAATATAAAACCAGTTTATTTTTGAATATTTCTCTTGTTCTGTCCACTGACTCCATGTCTAAACCAGGGGTTATTAATTCTGGGCCTCAGGGATCTCCAACCATCCAAGTTTTTGTTCCAACCAGCAAATAATTGTTTTTATTAAAATCCACTGGTTTACGTTGCATAGAGACGTCTCACATGCCCCAGTGTTTAGTATGAACTCAGAGAGAGAAGTGTTTCATATGCACTATTAAGCAGTGTATGTTTTAAAACAAACGATGAAGTGCTGGTTGGATTAAAAACCTGGACTCCTGGGTGTCGCCAAGGCCCAAAGATGAGAGTCCCTGGCGTAAGCGGTGACCTAACACCCCACTGGGAAAGTCTCACTCTTTGGGGCTGTAAATCTCACTTGTAAGGACAGACAATCCTTGGCATCTCTCCCCTGCTGTATGGGCAGGGGCGGGGTGTGTGGTATGTGCCGTGCTGTACCTGTAGGGGGCAGTGTCTGCGCAGGGGGCACTAAACCTGCTGTCAGTGCCAAGCCCGGTGTGTAGAGAGGGTGCTGGGGGCCCAGTCTGCTTCTTTCACCCATGCTGCATTCACCCTTTGGATTGTTCGGAGCAGCATGGTGTCTGCGGCCTGCTTCAGCTGCAGGCAGGCAGCCGAGCGGCCTCCCCAGAGCTGGGACGGTCCAGGTTGCTCCCAGCCTCATGGCTGTCCATGGAGAGCCATGCTGGGCTTGTGGGGGGTGGGTGCCAGCGCCCAAGGCGGGCTCGCGGAGCTTGGCAAGCTCCAAATGAGCCTGGCTTTGCTGTGGCTTCCTTGGCAGCCCAGTTGGCAAAGGGCAGGGAAGTGCCCAGCCCAGCCCTAGCACCTTGTTAGCAGAGCACAGGCCAGCAGCCCTTGGGAAAGCCAGGCTCTGTGCTCTCGGCTCCGTCCTATGGCGTCAGTGCCTGGGACTAAGCTGCACAAAGGGCCTGTTGTCGGGCCAGGTGTGCAGCGGGAGGCGCTGGGCGGGAGTGAAGGCAGGGACCCCCAGGGGCCGGTGCTGGGTGCTGAGAACAGGGCAGCCAGAGGCACAGGAGGGACGGCTGGGCCGCACAAAGGCTGGCTGCTGCTGGGGTGTTTAACACTGGGAATCCTGCTCAGCAGCGTCTCCCTGCTGAGACCGACAGGAACCTGCACCCGTCCAAAGAGCCCTTTGCCGTTCAGGGGCTGTGTGCGCAGGACAGGGCTGGGTGGAGCAAGCCAGACGCCTCGCTCGCAGGCAGCCTGGCTCTGAATGACGACCACGGATCTGATGCAGCTGACGGATGTCTCCCAAGGCTGGGTGTTCTCCCAGATTCCTGCTCTCCGTGGCCTCACCCCCCAAGCACTGGTGACCATCCCTGAGGAGGGGCAGTCAGGGGCTAGTGGGGAGCTGGGGGACAGGGCGGGCCTGGGCACTGTCCCCGGCACAGCCACTGGGACGAACCCCTTGTGCCTTCCTCAAGTCAGCCAGTGTGTCCCCATGGAGCTTCCCAGCACCATGGGGAGAGGCGGCCCTGGCCACGCGTGGATCTGGCCCCTAGGATGTGGAGCAGCCTGGGGCATTTGTGCTGCCTGTAGCCCCCCACTTGCTGACCCGCTAGTATCCCAGCTCTGCCTCGCTGCCACCCCCCTCGTGGTGCCGTGTGCCCAGACTATGCTGCCCAACCCGGGAACTGACCAGCTGTAGGGTCCCCGTACCCATGGTTCCCAGTACCGCAGAACAATGGCCAAGCTGCAGACTCAGCGCCCCCGGGAAGGAGCCAGCGCCCGTGCATTCCTGTCCGGGCAACAGACTTAGGGCTTGTATACACTAGAAGTGGTACATCAGCGCAGCTGCACTGTTGCAGATGTAGCACATTGGTGAAGACGCTCTCTGCTGACAGGAGACAGCTCTCCCATCGGCATAAGAAATCCACCTCGGTGGCGGTGGGAAACGCTCTCCTGCCAACATAGCACATCCCCACTGGTGCTTAGGTCGGTGTAACTTATGTCGCTCCGGGGTGTGATGTACGTTATACCGAAGTAAGGTCTAGTGTAGACCAAACTTTAGAGACGTTCTTGTCTTTGTCAAACCTATGGCTGGCTGCTCATCAGGAGCGAGCCATAGACAGCAGCTTTGCCACCTGGATCTGCTTTTGTTGTAGACTTGCAAAAAAATTCATATTACATTTCCATTTATTAATCGCTTAGAAAGGGTTAATAAATTATTAGTGGATGCTGACCACTTGTGTTGGAGGCCCAGGGGTCAGCAGAAGGGTTGAGTCACATATTGTTTGCATTTAGGAGAAACATGCAGCTTTTAGCATGGACTGGCCACTTGAGGGGGACATTTGCACACAGGCTGCAGTACATTGTATCAATAACATAGATTGCTTCCGTCGACGTGCACGGGCTGAAATTGTGGAAAAGCAACATCACTTGCCCCATAACCTCAGCCGTGCAGAACACAACGCCATCAACAGCCTCAGGAACAACTCCGACATCATCATCAAAAAGGCTGACAAAGGAGATGCTGTCGTCGTTATCAGGGCCGGCTCTAGGTTTTTTGCCACCCCAAGCAAAAAAAATTTTGGTTGCCCCCCCCCCCCCCCCCGTCCCAGCCCTGGGCTCCTCGCCGCACCCCCCTGCTGCCCCAGCCCTGGGCTCCCCCCCCCCCCCCCCCGCCGCCCCACCCCTGGGCTCTCTTCCCTCCCCCCCCACCTGCACCTTCCTTCCGCCGCAGCCCTGGATCACTGGTAACTCACTCCCATGGCAGGTCATTCAGCAGGAATTTTGGATGTGCACAGAACACAGACAGGATTGATTCCCATATGGTTACAGAACTGCAGTAAAGTGGAACAATTTTCAGCTTGTGTGATGGGAGGATATCTGGAGGAAAAGTTGAGGTGCCTTTATTATTCTTTTGTTTCACTCTTCCTTTCTATGGGGAATTTGCCAATGCAATATCACTGTCTTCCTTTTACACAAACAAACAAACAAACAAAAAAGGCAATGGCTGTTGAAAATAGCAATTCCAGTCCTAATAACCACTGGGAAGCATTTTTTGCTCAATTTTATCCTACTTTTTCTACAGCAAGTTACAGTGGATCAGTATATTTGATTTGGGAGAAATAAAGTAACGGCTGTGCAAATTGAGCTTGAGCACTCCTGAATTTTGAGATGTTCAAATCTGGAAGGCAGGTGCTGGGGGGGAGGTGGGGGTGGAAGGGGACTGTGGCTCTGTGGGGGAGCACAGCAGCATGTATGCAGCAGTGTGTCTGGCGCTGCGCGGAGCCAGACACGCTGGTCTGAGTGGCACGGTAAGGGGGCTGGATGGGGCGGAGGTTTGGGGGGGCAGTCAGGGGCAGGGAGAAGGGGGGGTCGGGGGGGGACAGTCAGGGGAGAGGCAGCAGTTGGATAGGCATGGGAGTCCCGGGGGTTTGTCAGGGGACAGGTAGGGGGTGGGGTCCTAAGGCGAAAGTTGGGGGGGGTCTCAGGAGGGGGAAGTTGGGGACAAGGAGAAGGGAGGCTTAGATGGGGTTTCAAGGGGCAGTTAGGGGCAGGGTTCCCAGGAGGGAGCAATCAGGGGACAAGGAGCAGCGGCGCTTAGACAGGAGGTGAGGTCCTGGGGGGGCAGTTAGGGGCAGGGGTGATCAGGGGACAGGGAGCAGGGGGGGTTGGATGGGTTGGGGTTTCTATGGGGGGCAGGCGGAGGGAGTGGATGGGGGCAGGGTGGGGCTACCCTCCCTCCCCGTGGAGTGTCCTATTTTTTGAATGTTAAAATATGGTATCCCTACTCACAGTGCAGCTCTCCATTCATAGCAGGCTGCAGCATGAGGTCTCAGCTTCCTCACTCCCTCCCCCTCTTTCCTGTTGGTAGCGGCCAAGGGAATGCTGGGAAATGTAGTTCTTTCCCTGCTCCAGGGCTGGCTCTATAGGCAGGGAGCTAATCAAGGAACTACAGCTCCCAGGGCCCCCTGTTGGTTCTCAGCTCCCAGGCTGGATCCCTGCCGCCCCTGCAAATGGGCTGCCCCAAGCACCTGCTTGCTTTGCTGGTGCCTAGAGCCGCCCCCCTGGTCATCATGAATAAGTTGGAATATGACCAAGAGGCTGCTAGGCAGCTCTCTAACGCCACATTCTACAGGCCATTATCCTCTGATCCCACTGAGGGTTACCAAAAGAAACTATACCATCTGCTCAAGAAACTCCCTGAAAAAGCACAGGAACAGATCTGGACAGACACATACCTAGAACCCCGACCAGGTGTATTCTATTTGCTACCCAAGATCCATAAACCTGGAAATCCTGGACACCTCATCATCTCAAGCATTGGCACCCTAAGAGCAGAATTGTCTGGCTATGTGGACTCTCTCCTCAGGCCCTACGCTACCAGCACTCCCAGCTATCTTTGGGACACCACTGACTTCTTCAGGAAACTACAATCCATTAGTGATCTTCCAGAAAACACCATCCTGGCCACTATGGATGTAGAAGCCCTCTACACCAACATTCCACACAAAGATGGACTACAAGCCATCAGGAACAGTATCCCCGATAATGTCACAGCTAACCTGGTGGCTGAACTTTGTGACTCTGTCCTCACCCACAACTATTTCACATTTGGGGACAATGTGTACCTTCATAGAATCATACAATCATAGAATATCAGGGTTGGAAGGGACCTCAGGAGGTCATCTAGTCCAACCCCCTGCTCAAAGCAGGACCAATTCCCAACTAAATCATCCCAGCCAGGGCTTTGTCAAGCTGGGCCTTAAAAACCTCCAAAGAAGGAGACTCCACCACCTCCCTAGCTAACGCATTCCAGTGCTTCACCACCCTCCTAGTGAAAAAGTTTTTCCTAATATCCAACCTAGACCTCCCCCACTGCAACTCGAGACCATTGCTCCTTGTTCTGTCATCTGCCACCACTGAGAACAGCCGAGCTCCATCCTCTTTGGAACCCCCCTTCAGGTAGTTGAAAGCAGCTATCAAATCCCCCCTCATTCTTCTCTTCTGGAGACTAAACAATCCCAGTTCCCTCAGCCTCTCCTCATAAGTCATGTGCTCCAGACCCCTAATCATTTTTGTTGCCCTCCGCTGGACTCTTTCCAATTTTTCCACATCCTTCTTGTAGTGTGGGGCCCAAAACGGGACACAGTATTCCAGTTGAGGCCTCACCATTGTCGAATAAAGGGGAACGATCACGTTCCTTGATCTGCTGGCAATGCCCCTACTTATACAGCCCAAAATGCCGTTAGCCTTCTTGGCAACAAGAGCACACTGTTGACTCATATCCAGCTTCTCGTCCACTGTGACCCCTAGGTCCTTTTCTGCAGAACTGCTACCCAGCCATTCGGTCCCTAGTCTGTAGCAGTGCATGGGATTCTTCCGTCCTAAGTGCAAGACTCTGCACTTGTCCTTGTTGAACCTCATCAGGTTTTTTTTGGCCCAATCCTCTAATTTGTCTAGGTCTCTCTGTATCCGATCCCTACCCTCTAGTGTATCTACCACGCCTCCCAGATTAGTGTCATCTGCAAACTTGCTGAGAGTGCAGTCCACACCATCCTCCAGATCATTAATAAAGATATTAAACAAAACTGGCCCCACGACCGACCCTTGGGGCACTCCGCTTGAAACCGGCTGCCAACTAGACATGGAGCCATTGATCACTACCCATTGAGCCTGATGATCTAGCCAGCTTTCTATCCACCTTACAGTCCATTCATCCAGCCCATACTTCTTTAACTTGGCGGCAAGAATACTGTGGGAGACCGTATCAAAAGCTTTGCTAAAGTCAAGGAATAACACATCCACTGCTTTCCCCTCATCCACAGAGCCAGTTATCTCATCATAGAAGGCAATTAGGTTAGTCAGGCACGACTTGCCCTTGGTGAATCCATTCTGACTGTTCCTGATCACTTTCCTCTCCTCTAAGTGTTTCAAAATTGATTCCTTGAGGACCTGCTCCATGATTTTTCCAGGGACTGAGGTGAGGCTGACTGGCCTGTAGTTCCCCAGATCGTCCTTCTTCCCTTTTTTAAAGATGGGCACTACATTAGCCTTTTTCCAGTCATCCGGGACCTCCCCCGATAGCCATGAGTTTTCAAAAATAATGGCTAATGGCTCCGCAATCACATCCGCCAACTCCTTTAGCACCCTCGGATGCAGCGCATACGGCCCCATGGACTTGTGCACGTCCAGTTTTTCTAAATAGGCCGAAACCACTTCTTTCTCCACAGAGGGCTGGTCACCTTCTCCCCATACTGTGCTGCCCAGTGCAGTAGTCTGGGAGCTGACCTTGTTCGTGAAGACAGAGGCAAAAAAAGCATTGAGTACATTAGCTTTTTCCACATCCTCGGTCACTAGGTTGCCTCCCTCATTCAGTAAGGGGCCCACACTTTCCTTGACTTTCTTCTTGTTGCTAACATACCTGAAGAAACCCTTCTTGTTACTCTTAACATCTCTTGCTAGCTGCAACTCCAAGTGTGATTTGGCCTTCCTGATTTCACTCCTGCATGCCTGAGCAATATTTTTATACTCCTCCCTGGTCATTTGTCCAATCTTCCACTTCTTGTAAGCTTCTTTTTTGCGTTTAAGATCAGCAAGGATTTAACTGTTTAGCCAAGCTGGTCGCCTGCCATATTTACTATTCTTTCTACACATCGGGATGGTTTGTTCCTGCAACCGCAATAAGGATTCTTTAAAATACAGCCAGCTCTCCTGGACCCCTTTGCCCTTCATGTTATTCTTCCAGGGGATCCTTCCCATCTGTTCCCTGAGGGAGTCAAAGTCTGCTTTTCTGAAGTCCAGGGTCCGTATTCTACTGCTCTCCTTTCTTCCTTGTCAGGATGCATATGCATCTGAAGAAGTGAGGGTTTTACTCACAAAAGCTTATGCCCAAATAAATCTGTTAGTCTTTAAGGTGCCACCAGACTCCTTGTTGTTTTTCTTCAAGTCAGTGGCACTGCTATGGGTACCCACATGGCCCCACAGTATGTCAACATTTTTATGGCTGACTTAGAACAACGCTTCCTTAGCTCTCGTCCCCTAACGCCCCTACTCGTCCTACATTGATAACATCTTCATCATCTGGACCCATGGAAAAGAAGCTCTCGAGGAATTCCACCATGATTTTAACAATTTCCATCCCACCATCAACCTCAGCCTAGACCAATCCACACAAGCGGTCCATTTCCTAGACAATACTGTGCTAATAAGCGATGGTCACATAAACATCACCCTATACCGGAAACCTACTGACCGCTATACTTACCTACATGCCTCCAGCTTCCATCCAGGACACACCACACGATCCATTGTCTACAGCCAAGCTCTAAGATATGACCGCATTTGCTCCAATCCCTCAGACAGAGACAAACACCTACAAGATCTCTATCAAGCATTCTTAAAACTACAATACCCACCTGCTGAAGTGAAAAAACAGATTGACAGAGCCAGAAGAGTACCCAGAAGTCACCCACTACAGGACAGGCCCAACAAAGAAAATAACAGAACGCCACTAGCCGTCACCTTCAGCCCCCAACTAAAACCTCCCCAGCGCATCATCAAAGATCTACAACCTATCCTTAAGGACGATCCCTCACTCTCACAGATCTTGGGAGACAGACCAGTCCTCACTTACAGACAGCCCCCCAACTTGAAGCAAATACTCACCAGCAACTGCACACCATACAACATAACCCAGGAACCTATCCTTGTAACAAAGCCTGATGCTAACTCTGTCCACATATCTATTCAGGAGACACCATCATAGGACCTAACCACATCAGCCATACCATCAGGGGATCATTCACCTGCACATCTACCAACATGATATATGCCATCATGTGCCAGCAATGCCCCTCTGCCATGTACATTGGCCAAACCAGACAGTCTCTATGCAAAAGAATAAATGGACACAAATCTGACATCAGGGATCATAACAATCAAAAACCAGTGGGAGAACACTTCAACCTCTCTAACCACTCAGTGACAGACTTGAAGGTGGCAATTTTGCAACAAAAAAACTTCAAAAACAGACTCCAAAAAGAGACTGCTGAACTTGAACTAATATGCAAATTAGATACAATTAACTTAGGTCTAAACAGAGACTGGGAATGGTTGGGTCATTACACTAAATGAATCTATTTCTCCATGTTAAATATCCTCACACCTTCTATGGGTCATCTCGATTATCACTTCAAAGGTTTTTTTTCTCCTGCTGCTGATAGCTCATCTCAATGGATTGGCCTCTTACAGTTGGTATAGCTACTTCTACCTTTTCATGGTCTCTGTATGTATAAATATCTTCTGTGTGTTCCATTCTATGCATCCGAAGAAGTGGGCTGTAGCCCATGAAAGCTTATGCTCAAATAAATTTGATAGTCTCTAAGGTGCCACAAGTACTCCTGTTCTTTTTGTATCTCTTTAAGTAGACCACAGTTGTGCCTCCTCCATGCCACTGTTGTTTGGTGTTAAGGTTGTGATTTCTGTCCACTGTTGTCTGGCAGAGCCATAGGGAATTTGTGCTGTCAGGAGGTCGGCGATTTCTACGGTCAGTTTGTATGATGTTCACTTCCCTAGTTTTTAACATTCCTGTTAGGGGTGTACTGAGGGGTTAGCAGCCCCCAGCTTTCTCACAATATATGGGGTGGGGGGAATTGGAAGGGGGATATTTTGTTTTTCTTTTGAATTTCCTAGCTTTTTGCTTGTATGTGGCAAGTTCTGTGATGAAAGGTGGCAGACATAAATATCAGCATACTTGGCATTTCTAATGGCTTTAGACACTTACATTTAAGGAGCTAGTGTTCGGGATAACATTTCTGCTCATATGGTTTCCTGTGTGGAAATGTTTAATTAGCTGGTTGTGAAAAGGAAATCTTTCACAAGAGAAGCTGCCAGCTCTAAACCCCACTTTGCTGCGAAGTGTGTTCCCATGGAATGAGTTGTCAGCTGCTTTAGAATCATAGAACATAGAATCTTTATGCTTGCTTGTCTCTTTGTGCATACTTAAAGAGGCCAGAATTTGCAGAACGGTGTATCTTAAAGTAAAGTGTGATTCCCCCACATCCCTCTAAATTTAGCTTCATTTCCCCCTCCCCATTTTTATTGAAAACATTCTGTTACGCTAGGGAAGAGTCTATCACTTGCATCCTGTGTGGCTATGAGCATCCAGCCAACTATCCCCTGGTGCCTGTGTATTGGGGGTAGGGGGCGGGAAGGGGGGAAGGAGGCAAAGTTCCCTGCATTCTGCTGTTGCTAGCCTCTCCCCTGCAGGAGGCTGAAGATTATTTCCTCTTTCCTCTAACCCTGGAGACATCCCAGCGGAGCCGTAACTAGGTATTTTTGCGCCCGAGGCAAGAATATAAAATTGCGCCCTCCCCCAGGGCCGTCTCTTCGGTGGCAATTCGGCAGTGGGTCCCTCAGTCCCTCTCGGAGGGAAGGTCCTGCTGCCGAACACTGAATGAAGCGGCGGCGGTAGAGCCTGTGATTTTGGGGGGTCTAACTCATAGTTTTTGACTGCTTGGGATGGCAATGTTGCTTCCAAGATGGACTTTGGTTCCAGTCCAGTTCCAATCCAGAGAGGGACTCACAGGTGAAGAGAGGCGGAAGGTGCTGGATATCAGCAGTGGGCACTAGTGATCAGCATGTGTCCTGAGAATGCTGGGAGTTCGGGTCTGCAGGGCAGGATCAGGGGTGGCAGGTTGGTAGAAATTTTGGTGGTGCCCAGAACACGCCCCGGCCAAACTCCATCCCCCCACCCGCCCAAGGCTCTGGGAGGCAGTTTGGGTGAGGGAGGAGGCAGGCCCTAGGCTGGGGTAGGGGATTGGGATGCAGGCTCTGGGAGGGCGTTTGGGGGTGTGAAGGGAGGGGGTGCAGGTTCTGGGAGGGAGTTTGGGGATAGGAGGGGTGCAGAGGGAAGGGGTGCAGGGGTGAGGGTTGTGGGTTGTGGCTGCAGATGAGGGGTTTGGAGTGTGGGAGGGGCTCAGGCAAGAGTAGGGGTGAGGGCTCTGTCTGGGACTGGGGATGAGGTGTTTGGGGTGCTGGAGGGACTCAGGGCTGGGGCAAAGGGTTGGGGTATGGAGGGGGTGAGGGCTCTGGCTGGGACTGGGGATGAGGTGTTTGGGGTGCTGGAGGGGCTCAGGGCTGGGGCAGAGGGTTGGGGAGTAGGGGTGAGGGCTCTGGCTGGGGCTGGGAAAGGGAGGTTTGAGGTGTGGGAGGGGCTCAGGGCTCGGGCAGAGGGTCAGGGTGTGTGGAGGGGTGAGGGCTCTGGCTGGGCCTGGGGATGAGGTGTTTGGGGTGCTGGAGGGGCTCAGGGCTCAGGCAGAGGGTTGAGGGTGCGGTGGGGGGGTGAAAGCTCTGGCTGGGGGTGTGGGCTCTGGCGTGAGTCAGGGCTGGGGATGAGTTTGGGGTGCAGGCAGGCTGCTCTGGGACAGGGGCCAGAGAGGAGGACTCCCCCCAGCCCTTTCCCTGCTGGCAGCAGCAAGCTCTGGGGGAGAAGTCCCCCTTTCCTGCCCCCCCAGCAGCACATTCACCCCCACCACTGTCACTGCATGTGCTCCTAGGGTCCCTCTCAGGTCCAGGAATCTCCCTCTCCTCCCCGTGGTGGGTGCCAGGGGGTGCTGCGTGCGCCTCCTCCCCTGCTGTTGCCCCTGACTGTAGCCTCACTGGGGGTGGGGGATGGGGCTGCCTCCTTGCCCAGCATGGGGCAGGAGCGGTGACTGCGGGCGGGGTCCCACTGGAAAATGAAAGGGTCTGAGGGGGAAGGGCAGGCTCAGAGTCAGTCTGCCCTGGCAGTCGAGATGGGGGCACTAGGACCCTGCGGCAGCAGTTGCTGCAGGGGAGAGACAGGGACTCTCTCCTCCTTTTTTTTTCCTCCACCGCTTTCTGCGCCCCCTCCCTCTCCCCCTCCCCCTCCCGGCTTTGTGTGCCCGAGGCAAGTGCCTCACTCACCTCACTCGCCTCGTCCTTGTTACGGCATTGCATCCCAGGGTACTTTATGTCAAGACAATCAAGTAAGTCATCTTCCTGTGATCACATCATGGGTGCGTACAGGGCCTCTTGGTCCACTGGCTCACTAGAACATAAGAACGGCCGTACTGGGTCAGACCAAAGGTCCATCCAGCCCAGTATCCTGTCTACTGACAGTGGCCAATGCCAGGTACCCCTGGTTCCCTCTAGTGAACCTAACAGGTAATGATCAACTCATCTCTCTCCTGCCATCCATCTCCACCCTCTGACAAACAGAGGCTAGGGACACCATTCCTTACCCATCCTGGCTAATAGCCATTAATGGACTTAACCTCCATGAATTTATCCAGTTCTCTTTTAAACCCTGTTATAGTCAATAGCCTTCCCAACCTCCTCAGGCAAGGAGTTCCACAGATTGACTGTGCGCTGTGTGAAGAAGAACTTCCTTTTATTTGTTTTAAACCTGCTGCCCATTAATTTTATTTGGTGGCCCTTAGTTCTTATATTATGGGAACAAGTAAATAACTTGTCCTTATTCACTTTCTCCACATCACTCATGATTTTATATATCTCTATCATATCCCCCCTTAGTCTCCTCTTTTCCAAGCTGAAAAGTCCTAGCCTCTTTAATCTCTCCTCATATGGGACCAGTTCCAAACCCTTAATCATTTTAGTTGCCCTTCTCTGAACTTTTTCTAATGCCAGTATATCTTTTTTGAGATGAGGAGACCACATCTGTACGCAGTATTCAAGATGTGGGAGTACCATGGATTTATATAAGGGCAATAAGATATTCTCCATCTTATTCTCTATCCCCTTTTTAATGATTCCTAACATCCTGTTTGCTTTTTTGACCGCCTCGGCACACTGCGTGGACGTCTTCAGAGAACTATCCACGATAACTCCAAGATCTTTTTCCTGATTTGTTGTAGCTAAATTAGCCCCCATCATATTGTATGTATAGTTGGGGTTATTTTTTCCAATGTGCATTACTTTACATTTATTCACATTAAATTTCATTTGCCATTTGGTTGCCCAATGACTTAGTTTTGTGAGATCTTTTTGAAGTTCTTCACAGCCTGCTTTGGTCTTAACTATCTTCAGCACTTTAGTATCATCTGCAAACTTTGCCTCCTCACTGTTTACCCCTTTCTCCAGATCATTTATGAATAAGTTGAATAGGATTGGTCCTACGACAGACCCTTGGGGAACACCACTAGTTACCCCTCTCCATTCTGATAATTTACCATTTATTCCTACCCTTTGTTCCCTGTCTTTTAACCAGTTCACAAAATATGAAAGGATCTTCCCTCTTATCCCATGACAACTTAATTTACATAAGAACCTTTGGTGAGGAACTTTGTCAAAGGCTTTCTGGAAATCTAAGTACACTATGTCCACTGGATCCCCTTGTCCACATGTTTGTTGACCCCTTCAAAGAACTCTAATAGATTAGTAAGACACGATTTCCCTTTACAGAAACCATGTTGACTTTTGCCCAACAATGTATGTTCTTCTATGTATCTGACAGTTTTATTCTTTATAATTGTTTCAACTAATTTGCCCAGTGCTGATGTTAGACTTACCGGTCTGTAATTGCCGGGATCACCTCTAGAGCCCTTTTAAAATATTGGTGTTACATTAGCTATCTTCCAGTCATTGGGTACAGAAGCCGATTTAAAGGACAGGTTACAAATCATAGTTAGTGGTTCCACAGATTTGAGTTCTTTCAGAACTCTTGGGTGAATGCCATCTGGTCCCGGTGACTTGTTACTGTTAAGTTTATCAATTAACTCCAAAACCTCCTCTAGTGACACCTCAATCTGTGACAATTCCTCAGATTTGTCACCTATAAAAGCCAGCTCAGGTTTGGGAATCTCCCTAACATCTTCAGCCGTGAAGACTGAAGCAAAGAATTCATTTAGTTTCTCCGCAATTACTTTGTCGTCTTTAAGCGCTCCTTTTGTATCTCGATCGTCCAGGGGCCTCACTGGTTGTTTAGCAGGCTTCCTGCTTCCGATGTACTTAAAAAACATTTTGTTATTACCTTTGGAGTTTTTGGCTAGCAGATCTTCGAATGCCTTTTTGGTTTTTCTTATTACATTTTTACACTTAATTTGGCAGTGTTTATGCTCCTTTCTATTTACTTCACTTGGATTTGACTTCCACTTTTTAAAAGATGCCTTTTTATCTCTCACTGCTTCTTTTACATGGTTGTTAAGCCACGGTGGCTCTTTTTTAGTTCTTCTACTGTGTTTTTTAATTTGGGGTATACATTTCAGTTGGGCCTCTATTATTACTTTAACCAATAGAATTGAGGCATGCAAATTAACTGATGAGGAATGGTAATTATTGGTTGAATTATCTCTGTCAGAAGAATGTTATTTAAGAATGTCTGATTATAGATCTTAAAGTCAAAGCACAGCTCCCTCTGGGAGTGGGCCAGGTAGTCTTTGGTGAAAGACAAAGAAATGAACCATGCAGGGTTCTGCTGTAGCCCCCGAATTTGACATTCCTTCATGTACCTCAGAATTTGACAATACTGCAGTCAGCCTGCAACAAAGCAACACCCTGGCACTCCATATTTACCATGGTGATATGATTATGATTTGTTTTGTACAGAATATACCTTGTGAGGTATTATTTTAAAAGTCTTGATCTGTTGGATTGTATATGCTGTCATTGTATGGGAAGTTATGAAGTTTTGCTATGTGTGTGTTATTGAAATATGTTGTATGGTTGGGAACACCCACAACCAGCTTTTCAGGTACAACAGTGGGGCAGGCAGACACTGATGATGGCCCATTAAGGGGACTACACACTCACAAGGACTACCCCGGAGACCTCTCTGAGATAGCACATAGACACTGGAGACTGCTTGACTCAAGTCACAGCAAAGGATCTTTCCAGCAAGCTGGGAAGCTATAAAAGGGGCAAGTGACATCATTGCTTGTCCTCACTCCCCTCACAACTCAACACCTGGAAACACATCTGGAGAACAAAGACTGAATGGGGGAGGGGGTCCCAGGCTGAGAAGAGGACTCCCAGCCTGTGTCTGAAGGAGCTACACCATCAGGGTGAGACATTGCTTGATTCAAATCCTGTCTAGTTATAGAGCTCAGACTGAGATTTTACTTTTATTTCTTAGGTAACCAACTTTGATCTGTGCGATTATTACTTATAATCACTTACAATCTGTCTGGCTATAGTTAATAAATCTGTTTTATATTTTACCCTAAACAGTGTGTTTTGCTTGAAGTGACGGGGGAATCTGCTCAGGAACAAAAGCTGGTGCATTGTCCTCTCCACATTGAGGGAAGGGCAGACTAGGTAATGAATTTACTGTGGTCAGGCTTCTGACCAGGGCAAGACCATACAGCTCTGGGGTCCTAGGCTGGGGAGCTGGGGGAATTGGCTGGAGCCTCTCCATTGTTTAATGAGAAGCATTCGTGTAACTCAGCTGTGTGTGTCCCTGCCTGTGGATGTCTGTACAAGTGCAGTATCTGGAAAGGTTTGCAGTTTGTCACAGCATCACAGTGTGAGAGGGAGCCCCAGATGGTGAGACAAAGGGCTCGGCGGTACCCCAGTTTCAGGTTGCACTCTGGGGAACCCCTCACAGTATGTTCAACCACTGCCAGATGAAACCCAAACATTGCATGGCTAGAAATAGTTTTAGGACCCTGAGAGGCAAGGCCATGCAGCTGCACGTTTCCAGCACTGCCGTTCAGACCGGGAGGGTGGGACAGGGAGTTATGGCTCCGTGAAAACAGAAGGAATGTTTGGACAGCTGGCCTTGGGTTTAGGCGTCTCTGACATGTAAGATTTATTGTTGTTATGATTAGAAATGTTTTGTTGATAAGGAGAATAGTGAATTGTTATTGGCTGTTGCTAGGGAAATTGTTAGCCTATTGGGGGCTATTATGTGTTATGTGCTTTATTCAGAGAAAATATATAAAAAGTTTAGTTAGAAAGTGTGCTTTGGAGCACTCCGAAGGAGCTATTCATTGGGCAAGGATCTGACACCTCAGTTCCCCAGCGGCTAGACAGCAGGCAGGCCCCCCAGAAGCCTGGCTGCTGATTCCTCAAAACCATCTTAAATTTGGTAAATGTAAAGATTTAAGATGTTCTGAACCTACTGCTACAGCATGTGTGTGTTGTTTTAGGTGAAAGCACTCTGGTTTGTATACATCATTTATCAGACAGAGGAGCTGTTCCCCCACTGATTTATTCCTGACACCGGCTGGAGAGAAACAGTTAGTTACCACTGCTTTGGGTTCTGCAAACCCCGGGTAACATGCCACCAGAGGGCACCCACATCACCACAGGAGCCTGATACAAACTAGGGCCTTTGGAACATGGTTGTTTTATGCAAGAAATTTTTGAAAGTTCGGGTTTTGAAAATTGAGAAAAAATCTCTTTTCTTTCTCCTCACCATCTTCCAGGGCAGGATTTTCACTCGCTCGGTGCTGAGGGTGCTGGGCGACGGTATAAAACCCTGCGAGAGAGATGGCATCTCTCACTGTGTCTCATCTGGCATTTGACAGGCCTTCCTCTTCCTCAGGCACTTGTGTTCCTTAGTCAGTCCAAGCCAGATGAAGGGACCTCAGACCATCTCCAGTCCCCACTACAGGCCCAGTCCTTCACTCTTCAGTTCATAGCCAGCCTGGCTCCCACCCTATCCTGGCTGTCCATCAGACTTAGTTCCTTGACCCTTGATTCATTGTCCCTTGAGCAGCTGCATCAGCCCTTGTTAGAGCAGCAATCAGGGTCCCCTGGGGACTTGGGGAACATTCGTCAATTCCCTCCGTGCATGAGAACATGCAGCTCACACTTCCCTTGCTGGCCTGTGGGTGGCAGCATTTCACCACCTAGGTACCTGATTGATACCAGAGAGCTTGGCTATTAACTGCTCCACTCCAGCCCCTTTTACTGTGGGTCTGGCACGGTGGCTGCTGAGTGATGCTACGAGCCTGCAGTGCCACTGGGAAAGCCAGGCCCCAGGCTTAGGGTGACCATATTTCCAAATGGGAAAATGGGACACCGTGCAGGCCTGGCCCAAACCCTCCCCTCCCCCAGCCACTCACCCTCCCCACTCCCTCCCCCTGCTTGGCTGGCCCCAGCTGCTCACCTGAGGTCCCCCTGATGTGAGACTGTCACTGGAAAAATCCCCCAGTGTCTTGGGAATGGAGCCTGCTGGAGCTGGGCCTATGATGGGGAATGAACAGGGGCCCTGCCAGAGCATTTTTAGGCCACTTTTGAGGGTACAGCCATGTTTCAGCTCCCTTCCGTTTTGTGCTCTTGTAGCAGCCTGGGTAGAGTGACCATATGTCCCGTTTGGGTCAGGACAGTCCCAGCCATCCTGACGTTTTTTTGGCAAAAGTGGGCATGTGTCCCAATTTCTCTTGCCAGCTTGATCAGTTGGCAAGAGCAAAAAGGACAGATGCCCCTTTTGTCAAAAAAATGGGGTGCGGGTCACGAGGGAGATGCCAGCCCTGCGCAGGGGGGGAGGGCTTGAGCCGCCACCCTCTATAGGGCGGCCGGAGCGGAACAGACAAAAAAGCGGCCTAAGAATGGGTGGAATACCACCTCGTACAATCTGCCGCCCCAAGCATGAGCTTGCTCGGCTGGTGCCTGGAGTCGGCCCTGGCTGCAGGAGGCAGCACGCCCACCAGCCAGCTCCCCCAGGCTGGGCCAAGCCCTGCAGGGCTGGCAGGCATCATCACGTTTCGGGGGCGGTCCAGCCAGCTGAGTACAAAGGGGCCTGTGAGACTGTGTTCAGCACATGAGCCATCGCCGCAGGAAGCGACCGGCCCGCGCTTGCTGAGCAGCTGCTGCAACAAATCCCAGGCCTCCTGCAGCTAACATCAAACCCACACCCAGTGGCCTCAGCGCCTCTCAGCACCCAGGCAGCCAGACGGAGAGTTCCTCTAGCCGTGGCTTTATTCCACGCCATTGCCTCAGGGGGAGTCTGCTCTCTGCACCCAGAGCTCAGCCGGGGTAAGGGAGCTGGGGAGGCAGCTGGCAGCTGCAGGCCTGATGAGGGTTGTATGGACTTGGAGAGAGCAGAATGCAGCTGGGCCACTGGAGGCTGGCTCATGGCTATGCACTTGAAGAAAATGGTCCTGTGTCCCGAGGGCCAGGTGCATGTACCAGCCCTTACCTGCGCATGGTGCTTAGGGGCAGGGAATGCCATCGGTACTGGGTCCCACCTGACAGCTCGGCGTTAGCCCAGGAGACTGACATCAGAGCAGGTTCAGGCCGGGCAGAGCAAGCTTTCCACTGCTACCCATGCCACGGGGCTTCAAAGCTGAGCTGGAGGAAGTGAAACCATTCCTGGAGGAGCTGGAATTCAGCCTCCGTGCTGGGAATGCCAACCAGGAACTGCACCCACCAACCCACGTCTCAAAGCTGTGGCAGGACCCCACAAAGTCCTCCTCACTGTGGTGATGCTTCCCATGGCAAACTGCTGCTACGAATTGCTGGATTTGCCCTGGGTTTTGCTACACCCACCATTTATCCAAGTGCCGTTTAACAGACCCTTTTATTGGAATCATTGTTATTATGGCCCCTACATCTGGGACATCCATGCACGGCTCCCCCAACTACCCACATGGGCTGGTGTCCTCAGAGCAGTTTGCAAACCTGCACATGGGTCCACAGGCGGGGCCCTGGCTGGGTCATTCCCTGCTGCAGGTGTGAGCTGTGCTTTGGGCCGTGTCCTAGAGGATGGGGTTTGGGGAAGCCTGGCTCAGATTCTGTGACTCCCCCTTGATGGCATGAGCAACCTGCTCTGCAAGCTGCCCGCCTTGGACACACGGGACAGTCTGGCGGCTAGCGCCGAGCGAGGCCGAACTCCCGACGCACGGGGCAGTCTGGCGCCGAGCGAGGCCGAACTCCCGACGCACGGGGCAGTCTGGCGGCTAGCGCCGAGCGAGGCCGAACTCCCGAGGCACGGGGCAGTCTGGCGGCTAGCGCCGAGCGAGGCCGAACTCCCGACGCACGGGGCAGTCTGGCGGCTAGCGCTGAGCGAGGCCGAACTCCCAACGCACGGGGCAGTCTGGCGCCGAGCGAGGCCGAACTCCCGACGCATGGGACAGTCTGGCGGCTAGCGCCGAGCGAGGCCGAACTCCCGAGGCACGGGGCAGTCTGGCGGCTAGCGCCGAGCGAGGCCGAACTCCCGAGGCATGGGGCAGTCTGGTGGCTAGCGCCGAGCGAGGCCGAACTCCCGAGGCACGGGGCAGTCTGGCGGCTAGCGCCGAGCGAGGCCAAACTCCCGACGCACGGGGCAGTCTGGCGGCTAGCGCCGAGCGAGGCCGAACTCCCGACGCACGGGGCAGTCTGGCGCCGAGCGAGGCCGAACTCCCGACGCACGGGGCAGTCTGGCGGCTAGCGCCGAGCGAGGCCGAACTCCCGAGGCACGGGGCAGTCTGGCGGCTAGCGCCGAGCGAGGCCGAACTCCC
>NC_048316.1:20947716-20962808 GCF_013100865.1 Trachemys scripta elegans | reverse complement strand
GAGCGAGGCCGAACTCCCGACGCACGGGACAGTCTGGCGCCGAGCGAGGCCGAACTCCCGACGCACGGGACAGTCTGGCGGCTAGCGCCGAGCGAGGCCGAACTCCTGAGGCACGGGGCAGTCTGGCGGCGAGCGCCGAGCGAGGCCGAACTCCTGAGGCACGGGGACAGTCTGGCGGCGAGCGCCGAGCGAGGCCGAAATCCTGAGGCACGGGGACAGTCTGGCGGCGAGCACCGAGCGAGGCCGAACTCCCGACGCACGGGGCAGTCTGGCGGCTAGCGCCGAGCGAGGCCGAACTCCCGAGGCACGGGGCAGTCTGGCGGCGAGCGCCGAGCGAGGCCGAACTCCTGAGGCACGGGGACAGTCTGGCGGCTAGCGCCGAGCGAGGCCGAACTCCTGACGCACGGGGACAGTCTGGCGGCTAGCGCCAAGCGAGGCTGAACTCCTGACGCACGGGCACAGTCTGGCGGCTAGCGCCGAGCGAGGCCGAACTCCTGACGCACGGGCACAGTCTGGCGGCTAGCGCCAAGCGAGGCTGAACTCCTGACGCTCTCCACACACTCCTGGGACACTTTATACCTCGGGGGCGTCCCGGAACCCCCATATTCCTCATGTTTATATAGTTGTGATCTCACCTTACAAGGCATGCTTTATATGTATCAGGGAAAGGTTATGAGCCTCTGAAAGTCATTTCTCTATCCATATATGTATATCATTACCAAAGAGAGACGGCTGAACTCGAATTAATATGCAAATTAGACACAATTAACTTAGGCCTAAACAGAGACTGGGAATGGTTGGGTCATTACACTAATTGAATTTTTTCCCCCCATGTTAAGTTCTCCTCATACCTTCTATGGGTCATCTCGATTATCACTTCAAAGGTTTTTCTTCTGCTGCTACTGATAGCTCATCTCAATTGATTGGCCTCTTACAATTGGTTTGCGAACTTCCACCTGTTCATGTTCTCTGTATGGATAACTATCTTCTGTCTGTGTGTTCCACTCTATGCATCCGATGAAGTGGGCTGTAGCCCACGAAAGCTTATGCTGAAATAAAAGTGTTAGTTTCTAAGGTGCCACAAGTACTCCTGTTCTTTTTGCGGATACAGACTAACACGGCAGCTACTCTGAAACCTGTCATTAATGCATATGGAGTTATGAGAATTGAGTTGTATGGTGGTCACTAAAACATGCTGTAAGTTGGGGGATCAGCCAGATATTAGCTCCCCAGAGGCAACAGCAAGGCAAGTAGCCAACGCCCAGGCGGGGTGTGAAACAACCCATCTCCAGCCCTTGTCCAGCAAGGGAGCTACAATGCAATGACTCACCTGCATGAGGCCATACCAGGGGAATTGCTCAACCTTGGCTGGAGACTCAGCAATGCCCCCAGACATGCCTGGACTTGTGTTTTCCCAGCACATGGACTGAGGGTATAAAACAGACACAGGGGCCCCACGCTGGGCCTTTCTCCTGCCCCCACCTACGCTGCAAGCAACAAGGACACTCTGAAGACTCCATCTGAGGGGACTGGCCAGATTTCAAGGGTGAAATCTGTGTACTAGGAACTGCAGTATCCAGCGGGGTGAGAAAAACTGCTTAGCCTAGCTGGTGCCCAGTCTAGTAGGGTTGAGAGGTTAGACTGTGTGCTTATATTTTATTTCTTTTGGTAACTAACTCTGCCTTTTTGCCTATCACTTGATATCACTTAGAAGCTGTATTTTATAGTCAATCCATTTGTTTACCTGTTTAGCTTCACCAGTGAGTTTGTATGAAGCGTGGGGCAGATCTGCTCAGGCTTTGCAAAGGCTGGTGTTGCCATTGCTGAACTGGTGAACCAACGAATAAATCTGCACGGCTCATCTTGAGCAGGGCAAGACGGTATATCCCTGGGGCACAGTGCTGGGAGCTGGGGCGATTCGGCTGGTGCCTTTCCCTGTGCGATTCATGAGTGGCTCTGGGAGCATTCATGCAATAGACTGGGTGTGGGCTCCACATGCTGCTGTGCTGAGTGATCACAGCGCCTGGAGGGGTTTGCTGCTGGTCACTAGCAAGGCACTGTGAGAGACAGCCCAGGCTGCAGAGAGTTCAGGGGGCACAGTGCTCCCACGGTCCCAGGCTGCGCCCTGGGGATCCCATCACACCCTCCTTACCCCTCTCCAGGAAACTTGGTCTCTTCTCTGCAGGCTGCCTCAGCCCCCATCGCCACCATAATATCTGAGCTGCTGGAAGCCATGTGCTGACAGACAGCTGTCATGGGGACGAGGGGGATCATTCTCTCTTTTCTCCTCCCCCCAGGTGCAGCCCTCTTCCTCCGAGTGCTACCAGGCAGGTGCCCAGCCTTCCTCAATGTGGGTGGAGTTGACACTGGGGAATAAACCATCAGCCCAGCACCTGACCCCGCCCTGATGCCAAGAGCCTGACAGGTGCAGAAGCACTGACCACCGGGACCTGCTTGAGGATGAGGGATCGCTCAGTGGTTTGAGCATTGGCCTGCTAAACCCAAGGTTGTGAGTTCAATCCTTGAGGGGGCCATTTAGGGAACTGGGGTAAAAATCTGTCTGGGGATTGGTCCTGCTTTGAGCAGGGGGTTGGACTAGATACCTCCTGAGGTCCCTTCCAACCCTGATGTTCTATGAGAGTGGGGAGGGCGAGAGCAACAGCCTGCTGAATGTCGGGGGGTGACAGCAGAAAGGGGGGGACTATTGCTTCAAGGGGAACAGAAATTTAGAGCCATCTCTCAGACACTGGTGCAAGTCCATTGACACCACTGGAAACATGCTGGATTTACACCAAATGAGACCAGAATCAGGCCCCACTTGTGCATTAGTGTTGCTGCAAAGGTTTTGAGCTGTGGGCGCTCAGGACTGACAGCACTGGCCGCAGCCACAAGGCACCGCCAACACCGACTCCCTGGAAGGCCCAGAATAGCGGCCAAGTGGCCCTCGGTCTCTCTTCAAGGTGTAAGAATTAGGCTCTCTGCGGGGTTATTTCAGCTGAGTCCAGCTTGTACCTAGAGACTCTTTGCCAGTAGAGAAGTGCTGCAAATCCTCCTAGCGGAGACACAGAGCGCTGTGCTAGTTACTCTTCTACGGTTCCCCCCGCAAACTATGCTGCCCCGGCAACAGTCCTCCTCTGCCAGTGGGCCTGTGTCGATGCAAGGCCGTCGCCAGGATAGAAATGTTGCTAACGTTAAAATCACACCCTTAGGGAGAACTAATACTAATGAATTGAGTGTGTGTAAACGTGGGCTTCCCACATCCCCGCTGAGTGCCCAGCCCGACAGTTAGATTCGCATGTAACGTGGAAAGGGCCCAATGGGAAATGGGACCTTATTTTTTTTTAAATGCTCGTTTTTGCTTGACAAGAAAACAGTTCCCTGCCCATCGCTACCCTTAGCCAACAGTGCGATACTGGCAACAGCTTCTAGGGCAGCCGGGGTCTTAGGCTGAGGCCTGATTCTGCCCTCAGAGCAGCGGGCGGAGCCAGTCAAAAATCCCCAATTCTCTTTTGCAGGAAATTTCTTTGGTCTGTTTCCTTAAATTTTTGTGTGAAAACTTAATGAAACAACCCCCACCCCCACCCCAAAAAATAAAAGATTTTTTCAGTAAAAAATTTTGGGTTTTAGTTTGCCAAAAAATGTTGGCTTTTGTAAAGCAACCCCCAAACGAAAACTTTAGCTGAAACTGTTTACTGTGGAGTCCCTTTGGCTTTGCACCAGCTGGTCCCTGAGGGCAGAATCTGTATTTGTGGCTCCACTTGGTCTGTGAAAATCCTTTGTTCCTTATTTTCCCAGGATCTATTGTCTCCCTTGCTTGTTTGCAAGTGCACAAGGAGGGTCTGCTCCCTCCCGGGCTGGCTTGAGAGTCAGCACTGACAGCAGCTTTGCAATTCAATTGGCGCCTCTGAATGCAGGCCCCGGGCGTGGCAGCGCTGAGCTGACAACTGACTTGTTAAATGCAGATGGCCCTGCCCAGGCTCCCTCTGGAGAAAGCCGTGGTGCGTGGTACAGAGCTGGCTCGCTGCAGCTCGCCCATTAGGGAGACGAGCTGGTAAGAGAGCTCATTTTGTCAGCAGAGGTGGGGGTGGCGGGGGGAGGGGCGCTTAGCTAGTCCTGCATTGTCTGTAATCCTGGAGGAGCCAGGCCAACGATGCAGAATACCCAGGAGACTCCATCCAGCTCCTCTCTCCACCCTCCTCTAACAGGGATGGAATTTAGGGCTTGGCTACACTGGCGCTGTGCAGCGCTGCAACTTGCTGTACTCAGGGGTGTGAAAACGCGCCCCCCCGAGCACAGAGCTGTAAAGCGCCAGCGTGATCAGAGCCTGCAGCGCTGCACGCTCCCTCGCCGCGCTGCACGCTATTCCCCTCGGAGAGGTGGAGTACATACAGCACTGCAAGCTCCCTCGCAGCGCTGCACGCTATTCCCCTCGGAGAGGTGGAGTACATACAGTGCTGTGAGAGCTCCCTCGCAGCGCTGCACGCTATTCCCCTCGGAGAGGTGGAGTACATACAGTGCTGCGAGAGAGCTCTCACAGCGCTGACGGCGCGACTACACTCGCACTTCACAGCGCTGCCGCGGCAGCCCTGTGAATTCCCGAGTGTAGCCAAGGCCTTTGTGAAACAGCAGCAGAGAGGGAATCAGGGCCCCTGTCACTGACTCTGGGCAAGTCACAGTCTTGGCACAAATATAGCCATCATTGCCTCAGTTTACCTATGCAGCTTGGGTTGTCTGGCTGTCCCTAAGGGCTGGCTGGCTCTTTGTTGCTGTGATGGGGTGTACAAACCCCACACTGGGAAACAAGGGGTTAAGGGATTATTTTGGGCTCAGCCACCCCAGCCCCACCCTATCTGCAGCAAATGCTCCAGCCGCTGGAGGAATTAAAAGACAGGGAATTAGCTCATGTGGGTGGCAGAGCTGGAGGTGAGATCTGCAGCCTACAGCTCCAGCAGAGCCGAGCAGAGGGAAGCCTAAAGGCTCTGCCCAGAGGGGCCTGCCCTGCGGGAAGGGAGGACCCACCCCGGAGAGGGAAGTAGCCAGTGGATATGGGTGACCCCCTCTTACTCCTTTTGGTTTGGATTTCCCCAACAGGGGAAAGCCTGGGCTAAACTGACCCCAGAGAGGTGGATGAGAGGAAGAGACCCAGGGTTGACAGCTGTAAGCAGCCTTGGTTGCCAGACTGCCAGTAGCCCAAAGGGCCCTGGGTCAGAGCTCAGTGGAGTGGGAGGGCCCGGGCTCCCCTCCCACAATCCCCCTGACTGGCAGGAGCTGCAGCCATGACCACTAGGCCACGCTCCCCACGAGAGGGGGGAATCAGGGAATCAGGGAAACAGTAATATTTTGTAACTGAGGAGGGTCAGGGACCCATGGATACAATGGTATAAAATCCAGTGTGTGTGACTCCACCGATGCTGAGATTTCGTGGTAGGGCACAGAGCTAAAGGACCTGATCTGCTCTCATATCTAGTTCTCCATGAGCGGTCACTTGCCTCAGGCCAATAGAACTGCACCAGCGAGAACAGAAGCGGGCCCAAGAACGGTGTATAATGCCTGCTACCTCGTGGGGGCGCTGTAGGAATGTTATGAACCAATGGGAGATCCCTGAATGGAAGGCAGAATAGCATGCAAATGGAAGCCAGCTGCATTGTTGTCCTTGTTCTGTCTGTGTCTGCATGCAATCCACCAGGGCGTCTGCACGGAGACGGGGGCCAGGAGGGGAAGGCAGGAGCCCCAGGGGCAGTGGGATTGCAGAAAGTGGTTTCCAGTCCTTTTTTTAAAAAATTGCCTTTATTGCAGCAGTCGAAGACCACATGCCACAGAACCAGGAATAAATACAGAATCCACCAGCTTCTGAAGAAGGAAAAACCACAGCGCTGGCAGAGCACGCAGGCAGAAGATGGAAGTGCGCCCAGCAGGCACTGGACTCACCTGGATGGTGGAGCTAGGAAGGGCCAACTCCTGCTAGGCACTGAGCTTGCCTTGCAGGATCGCAGCGTGTGGGTGCACTACCCTGCGCCACTCCATCCTGCCAGGCTCCAGGACGCTGCCCCCCACCCCACCAGCTCGCTCCCTGCAGCTCCTGTCCATACACCGGGATTTCTCAGTGATGTCAACAGCAGCCTCCTTGCCAAGAGGCTGAACCTCCTCAGATGAGTCACCTTATAGGGCTACATCCCTTAGGACTCCCTACACAGAGAAGGAGCTTTCAGGATTCGGCCCCAAAGGGGGATGGGGCTGAGTTTCAGCGACTCCCTCCAAATAGTTTCCTCAGCCTGGTCTGCAAGCCGGACCCGTTTTCCCAGCAAGAACTGGGCCAGGATGGGGCAGACACCATGTGTCACCAGTGACATTGGGTTTTGCTCCCTACATCCACCAGGCTGTGTGCAGGGTACTCAGAGGGGGGGAGTAGCTCTCCGGGAGGTGGGGGAGTCTGCAGCCAGGATGGCCAGCTGCTGCCTTGGAGTTGGGCTTTCTGCCCTCCTGGTGGGATGAAGTGTTGCTCATCAGCTACCTCCAGTGGAAGCCATGAAATGGGGGAGCATCATTCTTCCCCTGTCTGTCACCAAGTGAGCCAGCAGGCCAGGCCACTCACTGAACACAAAGTCTCCAGGGAGCCTGGTGGCTGACATGACATGGCCCCAGGAGGGGCAAGAAGCAAACAACTCTGCATGGGATCCAGCTCACAGGGCCTGAGTCCAGTCACAACATCTTGTGTCCTCTGGCTCTCGGGTCCTTATGGTGGGTGGCTCCTGTGTCCCAGCTGGATCCCAGGAAGGGGAGAACGGGCTCTTCCTACAACCAGAGCAATCCCTGTCCCCACCCTTCTCCCCTCAACGCAGAGCAGATGTGCCCAAGACAGCGAGGTGCCAGGCTGCTGCCCAAGTTCTACAGAGAGCACAGCTGGCCGCTCCCCCTTGCTCAGACCAGAGAACCCTGACATGTCCCAAGTTCATTTGTTTACAAAGTAACATGTTCAGCCTGGAGTCCCCAGAGCCAAGAAACACCAGTGGGGAACACCCTGTTTGTCTCTCCAAACGCCTGCGGACACTGGCTCCTTGGTGCTCACAAAACCTGGACTTTGCAGGCCTGTTGCCACGTGAAATTCATCACACACCAGACTGGAGCCACATGTGTGTGGGGCTGCCTCTCTACCCGTCATGTTGCCACATGGTCTCTGCACCCATTGCCCATGGGCCTCCTGGCTGCCAATCAGACACTCCCATGGCACTATTGTCCACAGAGGCACCACATCAAGTCCAAGGCCCCTGTGCTGCCACTGGCTTCTTGGTGCAGGGAGGGGTGGGGTTTGATGACATTCACTGCCAGCTATGGACTTCTCCCTTGGGCACCCAGCCTGGGTCTGGGGAAGGTGGCAGGGCCCAGAACCAGGAATCAGCTGTAACTGCAGATTGTGATGCTCTTGCTCTGTTGTCAGGTGCTTTGAGATCAGTGACTATAGAGTGGAAAGTCTCATCAGCCTCCTGCCCTTCTCGCAGCCCTGGTGTGCAGGGCCCCACCTGCCTCCTCGGGGGTCTATTTCACTGCCTCAGGTTCTCACTGTTATGGAACCGATTCCCAAGGGCCTGTCACAAACACACTCCTGCTGAAGGCACAGAGCCTTTGACCTGAGTAAGGGCGTCAGGCCAGCACCAGATGGGCCCCATGCAGCCTCAAGAGAATTACCTCAATGTTCAGCTTTGTACCTGCTGCCCACCATTGTGCGTAAATCCTTGGTGCCCTGGGACGATCTCCACAGACAGGGCCCGACTTTGACTTCTGTCCAGATCTCTGTCCTTCAACCCCTTGCCACAGCCCCAAGGCAAATCTGCAGGCTCCATGCCTCCCGCTGGCAGGACATCCCCCAGCTCGCCTCCCTGCTGCTCTGGGTGCAGACCAGCGGCCCTGGCTCTGGGGCCAGCTACGGGCTTAGCGCCAGCTGGGCGAGGTGCTACCACTAACCGACTGCAACGTGAGGCCTATGTCTTCAGTCCTAGCAGCTGCTTTTGGGTGCCTGCTGTGAGCCCCTTTTGGCCTGGTCTCTGAGGTTCTAGCTAGTGTTTGTAGGCACCGGTGGTGGTGGCTCAGTGCCCCTAGATATCAGGCCCAAGGGGCCCCCCAAAACAGAAGCCCTTGTTAGGAAAGTCTGGGCCTCAGCCTTTTGTTAGCTGACTCGATCCAGATTCCCGACCAAGGTCCCCACCTGTATGCATTGGAGTGTTTCCAGTCCCACTCGGCTGCCGGCCATGCAGGAGCTGATCGCGCTGTGTTGACCACCTGGGTCACGTGCTCTAGCTTCTGCCCCCGCTTGGGTGCCCAGCTCATTAACGAGGAGCCCAGCCCATCATGCTTCCTATTACAGGCCTTTGGAGGACACAGTGTTTGGAGCTGAAGCCCGTGAAAGCGCCAGAACTGACGGCGGCTCTGCGCAGAGACCCTGTCAGGCTGAATGCTCCTCAGGCGATCCAGGCCCCACCCACGGCAGGGGTACCTGCCAAGGCTGCCGCCTTCCGGCTGCCTCTGTACTGGTAGCAGAGCCTGGCAAAACGCCATTGCCCAGGGTAGTGTACGAGCACGTCGCTCACAGTGCCCGTTTGACAGGCTGCCCTGAGCTGAGCACGGTCCCATCACCTGTCTGCCCCCCGCTGCAACTTGAGACCATTGCTCCTTGTTCTGTCCTCTGCCACCACTGAGAACAGTCCTCTTTGGAACCCCCCTTCAGGTAGTTGAAAGCAGCTATCAAATCCCCCCTCACTCTTCTCTTCTGCAGACTAAACAATAATATAATAATAATAATAATAATAATAGAGATATCCCATCTCCTAGAACTGGAAGGGACCTTGAAAGGTCATCGAGTCCAGCCCCCTGCCTTCCTTAGTCTCAGTTCCCTCAGCCTCTCCTCAAAACTCATGTGCTCCAGACCCCTAATCATTTTTGTTGCCCTCCGCTGGACTCTTTCCAATTTTTCCACATCCTTCTTGTAGTGGGGGGCCCAAAACTGGACACAGTACTCCAGATGCGGCCTCACCAATATCGAGTAGAGGGGAATGATCACGTCCCTCGATCTGCTGGCAATGTCCCTACTTATGCAGCCCAAAATGCTGTTAGCCTTCTTGGCAACAAGGGCACACTGTCGACTCACATCGCTTCTTGTCCACTGTAACCCCTAGGTCCTTTTCTGCAGAACTGCTGCCTAGCCATTCGGTCTCTAGTCTGTAGCAGTGCATGGGATTCTTCCGTCCTAGAGTGCAGGACTCTGCACTTGTCCTTGTTGAACCTCATCAGGTTTCTTTTGGCCCAGGTCTAGGTCCCTCTGTATCCTATCCCTACCCTCCAGCGTATCTACCACTCCTCCCAGTTTAGTGTCATCTGCAAACTTGCTGAGGGTGCAGTCCAAGCCATCCTCCAGATCATTAATGATCCTTGGGCCCCTGAATGCCAATGTAACACATACTAAGAGCAGATGCTGCCAGGTCACTAGGCCTGTGGAGGATAGTTCATGCTCTGTCCCCAGGAGCAAACCCAGCTGGGAGCTCACAGGTGAGCTGAGATACCACACAGCAGCTCAGTAGCAGCTCTGCAAGGTGCCCTGATCTCTGCTCCATGCCAGCACAGAGTCCAGTCTGCATCCATCCTGGCAGAGTGGCCATGGCGATGCCGGGATCATGCCAGGGATAGCCAGTTGTATGTCAATACTCAGCCCGGATCCTTGGGTTAGTCTGGAAACTGACGCAGACAGGGAGGCAGGAATGCTGCATCCTCGCATACTGAAATACCAACAGTGCCACAACCCCCTGCCCCAGCCCTGCACCCTCCCACACCCGGATAATGCCAGGAGGTCCGAGCTAGGAACAGCACAGCCCTGGAGCCTGACAATCTCCCCATGCCCTGCAGGAAGGAGTAGGTGGGAACTGTCTTAGCAGGGACTCTCGACTCAGCCTGCCGGCCCGGAGGGAGCTGTACGGCTCCAGGCTCCCTTCCCTGCTCCCTCCTAGATCCGGACGGTGTTGATGCGGAGTGGCTGCACGTTCTTGCCATTCGCGTGGCTCTGGCCAGGACTAAAGTACGAGCAGAGCTTGCCGGGGAACTTCTCCCGGAAGGTGTACAGCCACGACATGTCATCAGCGTTGTAGAAGATCAGGAGCCCTTTGTCATAGTCCAAGAAGACACCTACTTTCTCCAGCTTGCTCTTAACATTGAGCCGGGTCCAGGGCTCGGTGCAGGCGCTGTACTGGTTGCCGTCGTGCATGACGATGCAGTAAAAGCCACGGCTGGGCTGGATCTGAATGCTCCCCTTGCGGGTGACAGCCTCATGCGCCAGCCCGATCATCCACTGGGTCTTCTCCGAGACGATGACCTCCCAGTAGTGCACGCCGCTGCCGAAGGCCTCTGAGCCCAGCACCGACACCTCCACGTCAAAGCGCTTGGGTGAATCCTGCAGCGGCTGCGGGTGCAAGTTGCCGTAGGCCACGATGGTGCAGTCATCCGAGAGGATGAGGCGCTGGTGAGCTGTGACAGGGTCCAGCGTGAGGGCTGCTGGCACTGGGAAAGCAAAGGAGGGACAGGAAGGGGCTCAGAAGCTAGTCACACCTCCACATGGCTAGTCAATTACAGGCAAAGCACTTGATTATGTAAAGGAAATGTAAATGTCCCCAAAATAGGGGCCTGCAAGCACCCACCCAGCTACCCCTCACACAGACAGCACCGAGCAATGATCCACAGGGACACCAGAGGGCACTGTGCTGAGGCACATGTGATGGGGTCAGTCAGGTGGCTGGGCAGCCAGCTCCCTGTAACTCCCCATCTGCCCTTGTGCTGCATGCAGGGACTGCCCCACAGGCCGGGAAAGCTGTTGGAGGGACCTTCTTGGGACCCTGGAGCACGGGAGAGGCCGCAGAGCTAGCCTCTAACCGGCCCCCAGGACTCAGCTGCATTTAAAATCACACCCGTGACACTGCTTAGCAATCCCTTTGGCACTGAGCCTTCCTTTCGGAGGAGGAAGATACAAAGAGCTAGTGAGTGATCTTATCAGAGTGCAGACCACATGCACAAATGCGCCAGGGCCTCGGAGATGGGGGCTGATGCTCTGGGGCCTTTCTGGGGGACCCCCTCCCTCTCTGTCCCGAGAGCTCCCCCAGTGGTGGGAGTTAGACACACAGATCAATGCCCTGGGTGAGCTGCTCTGGGGTGGGCTAACAAACACACCAACCAGGTGTGTCGCAGCGCATGGCTCTGCTGGGCTCCCAGCTCGAGATGTATCAGGCTAGCTCTGACTGAGCGAGCACGCTAAAAACAGACAGGTAGCCACGGCGGCACGAGGGGCCAGCCGCCCCACGAGACCCTAGCTGCAGATCCAGGGTGGCTAACGCTCCCCCGCCTGTGCAGCTGTGGCTGCAGCTCGATCAAAGCTAGTGTGGGCACGTCTGGAAATTACACCCCAGCGCCAGTGCAGATGTAGCCTCCGTGTGTGATGCCCCAGCACAAGCAGGAGCTTCCTTGGTGTCTGTAGCGGGATCCCCCCAGCGAGCTATAGAGGGTGACAGCACTTGCCCCCACCCGGCCTCAAGGAATCTTTGATGAGGGTGGGTCTATGGATACAGGGGAATAGGGGAGAGTGGAGCCAGGAGGCCCGAGGGGGCAGGAATCTTGCTGCAAGGGGGAGTAGGGCACTGGAGAGCAGCTCAGAGGTGCCGCAGGAGAAGGTGGGGCGGCTGGAAGGAAGCACCAGAGCTCCCTGCCTGCTCCATCTAACAGACCTCCTGGGGTTTGGCAGAGGGGCCCCACGCTGCTCGGAACCACGGGGCAGAGTACAAGGCCAGCTCCAGGCTGGCTGGGGCAGTACATGCCTGGGGCGCCTTGCTGGGGGCCCCAGGATCCAGAGAGACTGGCTCCCTCACAAGCTTTGGACAAGCAGTTCCCATTGCCCAGCCCCCCCCACCCCCCAGCGAGGGGGTTCCTGTGGGGAAGGGCCCACAGCCTCCTCCCTGGAAGCTCAGGTCCCCAGTGCTCACTGATGTCCCATGCTGGGCTTGGCAGAGCTGATGCTGCCTAGCGATATTAATTAACACCATTGGTAACTTCCCATTCATCAGCGAAAGGTGATGCTGGTGCCAGGCAGTCGAGCTCAGCGAGGGGAGCCAGGCACGGTGATTTCATCCCTCTCCTTTCTCTTGGTTTTGCTGCAGAGTGGTAAAGTCCACCCCCCACACACGCTTTTGGAATGGTGAGGGATGCTTCCATGATTAGACAGTCATAATTCAGGAAGCCCTTGTCCAAGTCACTTCAAAATTTATAGACAAATTTGACCATGGCCCCAGGTCTAACTTACCAATTCTGAGGCCAATCTGACTTATTTTGTGGATGGAGGAGGGACAGGGGGAGAAAACTTGGTCTAAAAGGGAAACGCACAGTCACAATGGGTAGGCACCACTCGGAATCTGGCTCTTTGCAACCCAGATCCCGCCAACCCGTCAAAGGAGCTAGTCCCCACGGAGGCTGCAGGGAGCGTGACAGCTGCTGAGCAGAGTGCAGAGACAGATGGGTTTGGAGCAATGGCAGAGCTGGCACAGTGCCATTGCACTTGACAGACCTTACGCACAGGAGGGACAGAGGGTGAGGCCTGAAGAAGCAAGAGAAGAAAGGCCAGCAGGCCTGGAGCAAGCTCTCGTACAGGTCCGTGTCTCAGCAGAACAGCTCTATGTCCCAGAGGACAGATCGGCTAATTAATAAACATCAGTTGTGAATGTCTGTATCAGGCATGGAGCTCAGTGGCAAGAAACCCAGCTAGAAATGGAATTAACCCCCACCTCCCCGGATTAACCCTCTCCCCAGCCTGCCCCCAGGGCCCTGCCTCCCCCAGCTGGTCTCCAGGCCAGCTCCAGCTGGGGCCATATCCTTGCACTGCAGGCCCCCATGCTCCCGTTACCACAGCAGTGGAAGAAGCCCTACAGAGAGGACCTTTGTCAGCCTCTGATGTGTTCTCCCTTCTCCCAGGAACAGGTGTCTGGGCTGCACACTAGGACACGCATGGCCCTGGCTGGGGGAACAGCAGCAGCGGGGGGGAGGGAGGAACAGCAAAGGAGAACAGATTGAAAGGGACAGGGGGAGAAAGGGAGTGGAGCAGGAGAACTCCCCAATGCTGCACAGCACAGCAGGGGACGGGAGGGGACCCCATGTCATCACACCTACAGCTGTTGCTTTCCTTTAATGAGGCCATGTGCCTGGCAGGAAGGTCCCACGTGGGGGAGGCTGTTCCCCTATTTGACAGAGCGATGGGCCCCTTGCTGTGAGCTAAAGCCTGGTGCAGCAGATTCCGAGCTGAGCCCGGAGGAGCCGAGCTCCCACGACCCCCAGGGGAATGGAGAGCTCTCAGGGGCTCCCCTAGGAGCTGGGGCTCTGTATGGCCAGCACTGATTCCCCACGAATGCCTTTGAACCTGGCCGGTAGAGGGAGTGAGAGGGGAAGTCAGTCCCATGGCCCACTCAGAGCTTGGCTGCTTTGCAAGGGGCAGATTGCATCACCAGTGACTGGTGCGTAGGCTGTGGTCCCCGTCCCTGCAGGATCTCAGGGCCCCCCAGATACAGGGTGTTTTCCCCAAGGCACTCGTACCCCCACTGCAGTCAATGGGCGCTTTGCTGCCTCGGCGCTCAGCCTTCTGCCCATTCGGATTTTGCATGGGTCATGGAGCAGCCACGTGCTACTACTGGCTGGGGGGGGTGCTGAACCAGTGACCTGGAGGCAAAGAGTTCTGTCCCCTCACCAGGCTGCCCCTTGCAGGTCTCTAAAGGAGAAGCCCCCAGCACTCCCGCAGAGCCCGAGAACAGGAGAAACATCAAACCACGTAACCGGAGCCCCTTTGACAGAGACGCAGCACGGACATGCCAGGCGCTGGATCCCAGCACTGCTGTCAGACAGCCTGCTGCTGCTCGCCCCCAGCACGTGCTGAGTCCTGCAGCCCTGCGACTCCCAGTTCAGAATCTGGCCCTAAATGCCGGGTATTCCTGCCGGCGTCAGACCACAATGCCCTGAGGCGGTCGCTGGGGCCGTCTGTCTGCAGTTTAATCCCCCCAGCACACAGGCTGGGCCCAGCAGGCTGTATCTACCTAGCTAAGGCGACTCTCCCCACATGGCAGGCTTTGCAGGGAGGCTGAGCGTCGCCGCCCTCAGGCCAGTGGGTGCTCAGCACTTCTGATAATCACGCCAGAGGCCCCGGCTGCCACATTATGCCAGGAAAGGCCTATAGTACGTCAGAGGGCACAGGCCGCTCTCCCTGGGCTGGGGAACCTTACCCGGATGGATGTCCTGGAAGAGCGATTTCCAGATCGTGTACTGCAGGGGGCCCATGTATTTGGAGGTAGGAAAGTCTTCATAGGTGAGGTTTGTTTCATGGATCTTTCCCTTGAGCCTGGTTGGAGAGTCAAGCTGGTTAGCACGGAGCCCCTGCAGTTCCCCTACCACAATGTGGGGTTTGCTGGGGAGGAAGGGGAGAGGTTACAGGGGTAGGGGGTCAATTGAGTGAGGGCCTGGGCTAGAGGTAGGAGCTCTGCCCATGCCTCTCTTGCTGGGCAGCGGGTCTCAGGGCATAGGGCACTGCCTCTCGGGTCACAGCCACATGGGCCCTGGGGTGCATACACCATGGGAGCACTGAGTGAGGCCAGCCGGTGTGCACTCCCTGGCAGTGCCCCGTTGGTGCCAGGGTGGGTATGGGGAGATGCTCTGGACTAGGAAGATCCTGTCCTCACCTGCTAAACCCTTGCGTGGGCGTGGGGCTAAGCAGGCCTTCAGGATGGGCAGGGACTAGGAATGGATGGGAGGGAGCAACAACAGGAAGGTCTTTGTCCCACACTGGGCTGGGCCAGGCTGGGCTGGGTGGCTAAAGAGGGAAGAGCCATTGTCCAGGGAGATGGACTGAGGCAGTGCTGGGCTGCAAAGACCATATGCACCTCTCCGAGAGTCAGACGACGCCCCATCGCCGCTCCCCCCCCCGTAGCTCTCAGAGCCAGGTGACGCCCTCCCCCGTACCTCTCCAAGAGCGAGGCGACGCCCCCTACGCTCCCCCCCCGTAGCCCTCCGAGAGCCAGGTGACGCCCCCCCCC
>NC_048316.1:20886823-20947351 GCF_013100865.1 Trachemys scripta elegans | reverse complement strand
CCACGCCCAGCTCTGCCAGTGCCCCCCATGCCTCTCCCACGGCCCGCCCGGCCCTGAGCTCCCCACGCCCAGCTCTGCCAGTGCCCCTTGCTCCATAAGTGCAGCCCTTCCACTCTCCTTTCAGGGCTCATCTCTCTCATTCTGAATTAGAAGTGCACTGCAGACTGGCTGGTTTCTGAAAGCTCTGCCCCAGGACTCGACGATCACCGTGAATCTATGAATCATCTCTACAGGTTTGCTGAGACCCCTTCTCCAGCCCTGGGCTCCCCACGCACCTCCCTGCTCTGACCATTAGTCCCTCACTATAGCAGCCAGCCCTGCTCTCTGGCTCTGCCAGGCACGGACACTGCCCCCAGCACCTTCATGGCACTGCACAGTCACTCTGCAAGGCCGGTCAGTATTACAGCCGGGGAGCTGGTCAGCGACAGAGCCGGGACTGCAGCCCCCGGCACCTCGCCCCACACTTGACTCAGTCTCTCCTCCCTACAGCACCCAGCACCGCTGCCCTTCCCCCTTCCCCCCAGTTGCTTGCCTGTGGAAAGAACGTTAAGGATATTTAACAGCACCTTCACTGCCATTCAATCTCAGCTTCCCCTTCACCACACACCACTCCTGAGAGCTGCCTCGGCCTGCCTCCCACGCCCCATGGGACACTTTGCCCCAGGATCCACGGTAAGAATCACACTGCTACTGCAAACCCTGTTCATGAGATTCTCCCCCCCCCCCCCAAGGGACACAGTCGGCTTGAAATCTAGTCAGTTTAAAAATGGGAGGCTCAGGTGTGTCTGCCTCCATCCCCTTTTTACAATCACATTTCCCTATTGTTTAAAAAAAATGATTCTTTCCCCTGACACTGTCAAAAGATCCTTGCAGACTGGGGGGATGGGTGGACTGACTTACTGAGCAACAGAGAGTCCTGGGGCACCTTTAAGACTAACAGATGTATTGGAGCATAAGCTTTCGTGGGTGAATACCCACTTCGTTGGATGCATGCATTTCACCCATGAAAGCTCATGCTCCAATACATCTGTTAGTCTATAAGGTGCCACAGGACTCTGTTGCTCTTACAGATCCAGACTAACACGGCCACTCCGCTGATACTTGACTTACTGAGGGCACTCAGGAGAAGCAGTGAAAGAGAAAGTGGGGAACCGACTATCACAAAGGGGACATGTTTTCCAAAGAGCTGTTCCCATTTAGGGTGCTCAGGGACTCGGCACGCTGGGTGCAGGGCACTTCTGCCAACGCAGCCAGAAGTGTCAGAATGGGGGCTGCTGGAAGCAAAGCGCTTGTGCAAACACAGACCTTATCCAATGGGAGCTGAGGTCTCGGGAACATCTGGCCCCAGCTGTAAGGGCTGAGCCTGGGGCTCTTTTGAAAATCTGACCCAGCAGGAATTCTAGTGATTTAATACTGGTATTGTGACAGCACCTGGCCAGGACCCCATGGCCCTAGTGCTGCACAAACACAGAACAAAGAGATGGCCCCTGCTCCTCAGAGCTCACATTCAAGGCCATCCTTAGACATTTTGGTGCCCTACGCAGCCCCACTTCCCACCGCCCAGTGATTGCAGGGCAGGCCCGATCCCTTCTGCAGTCCCCTGGGATGTAGCTCAGGGGAAGGGGTGGAGCGGGGGGCAGGGCTGGGGTGGAGCAGGGGCTTTGGGGAAGGGGTGGAACAGGGGTGGGGGCAGCTTTCCTGACCGGCTCAGCTGGCCGGGGGATCAGGCTGGCTGCTGGAGCAGCACGCAGCTGCGTAGTTTGCGTATGGGTAAGGACGGCCCTGCTCACAGTGCAAGAGTGAGACAAGAGACAACAGATGGATAAGACAATACTGGCCAGCACCTTGGGCTGTGGTCCTAGTTGCCTAACCGCTACCAAGCTCTTGTAAGCATCTCAGCAAAGGAGAGTTTGGAGACCGGATGTGACTTGTAAGCACAGTGGGCACAACATTTTCAGGTAGAGCATGTTTTTTAAGTTGAGACTGTCCCTGTTAATTCAGGCCCAACATTTTGATGTAATAGAAAAGGGCTCTTAGGAAACATAATTCTGACTAGGAATAGGTTTTTGTTTTATTCTTAATTTCAGTGAAAACAAATGGCTTTTTCAGCAGGGCCAACTCTTGTAATTGTATTGCAAGTCCAGTGATATGTACAGGTTTTCTTAAAGCCCCTGCTCCTGGAATCATGTGACTAAGTGAGACTCTCAGCTTTCATTTAAAGGAAGTAAGGAAGGCTGAATCTGCTGCTTTAGGCTCCCTATCCAGTGAACAGGGAGAGCCAGGTGCCCTAGAATGTGATCCACAAACTGGGGAAAGAAAGTCTTTCCTCTGCCTAACTCGCATGCAGGGCTCAGTCTGGCAGGCGTGTTCAGAGGCCACCTGGCTCACACAAAACAGATGGAGGAGGAGAAAAAAAGAGAGGCCCACCCTATAGACTTTAGCCCAGTGGTTCAGGTACTCACTCGGGCTGTGGGAGATGCTTGGGTCATGTCCCCCCTCAGGGAGAAGGGATCTGAACAGGGACCTGCCACCTTTCAATGAGGGCTAGGGGCTATTCTCCCTCAATTTCTCCTGTTGAAGTTGTTCCAGTTTAATTGAATAATTTAATATTATTTGGGCCAGAAAAAGCATGAGAGTCATAGAAATATCAGGCTGGCAGGGACCTTGAGAAGTCATCTAGTCCAGCAACCTATGCTGAGGCAGGGCCAAGTAAACCTAGACCATCCCGGACATGGGTTTATCCAACCTGCTCTTAAAAACCTCCAGTGACAGGGATTTCACAACCCCCCTTGGAAGCCTGTTCCAGTGTTTAACTACTGTTATACTGAGAACGTTTTTCCTAATATCTAACCTGAATCTCCCTTGCAGCAGATTAAGATCATCACTTTTTGTCCTACTTGGGGTGAACATTGAACCCCATCCTCTTTATAAGAGCCCTTAACAGATTTGGTGACTGTTGTCAGGTCCCCCCTCCGTTGTCTTTCCTCAAGACTCAACCACCCCAGTTCTTTTTTTAACTTTTCCTCTTCGATCAGGTTTTCTAAACCATTTCTCATTTTTGTTGCTGTCCTCTGGACTCCCTCCAATTTCTCCACATCTTTCCTGAAGTGCAGCACCCAGAACTGGACACAGTACTCCAGCTGATGCCTCACCAGTGCTGAGTGGAATGGAACAATTACCTCCCATGTCTTATGACACCCCACAATGATATCAGCCTTTTCACAACAGCATCACACCGTTGACTCACATTCAATTTGTGATCCACTCTAACCCCCAAATCCTTTCCAGCAGTACAACCACCTTGCCAATTATTCCCCACTTTGTAGCTGTACATTTGATTTTTCTTTCCTAAGTGCAGTACTTTGCACTTATCTTTATTAAATTTCATCTTGTTGATTTCAGACCAACTCACCACTTTGTCAAGGTCATTTTGAATTCTAATCCTGCCCTCCAAAGTGCTGGCAATCCCTCCCAGCTTGGTGGCATCTGAAATTTTATATGCATACTCTCTGCTCCATTATCCAATTCATTAATGAAAATATTGCATAATACCAGACTAACAACTGACCCTTGCAGGAGCCCACTATATGTGCCCCTCCTACTAGTTTAATAGCAAACCATTGATAACTACTCTTTGAGTATGTTCTTTCAACCAGCTGTGCATCCACCTTATAGTAATCTCATCTAGGCCACAATTCCCTAGTTTACTTAAGAGAGTGTCCTGTGGGACTGTGTCAAAAATCACTTTAAGAACATAAGAACGGCCACACTGGGTCAGACCAAAGGTCCATCTAGCCTAGTATCCTATCTTCCGACAGTGGCCAATGCCAGGTGCCCCAGAGGGGATGAAGAGAACGGGTAATCATCAAGTGATCCACCCCGTGTCGCCCATTCCCAGCTTCTGGCAAACAGAGGCTAAGGATACCATCCCTGCCCATCCTGGCTAATAAAATTAAATGAATGGAGATATCCTATCTCCTAGAACTGGAAGGGACCTTGAAAGGTCATCAAGTCCAACTCCCTGCCTTCATTAGCAGGACCAAGTACTGATTTTGCCCCAGATCCCTAAGTGGCCCCCTCAAGGATTGAACTCACAACCCCGGGTTTAGCAGGCCAACGCTCAAACCAGCCATTGATGGACCTATCCTCTGTGAACTTATCTAGTTCTTTTATGAACCCTGTTATAGTCTTGGCCTTCACAACATTCTCTGGCAAGAAGTTCCACAGGTTGACTGTACGTGGTGTGAAAAAATACTTCCTTTTGTTTGTTTTAAACCTACTGCCTATTAATTTCACTTGGTGACCCCTAGTTCTTATGTTATGAGGAGTAAATAACACTTCTCTATTTACTTTCTCCACACCAGTCATGATTTTATAGATCTCTATCATATCCCCCCCCTTAGTCATCTCTTTTCCAAGATGAAAAGTCCCAGTCTTATTAATCTCTCCTCATATTGCAGCTGTTCCATACCCCTAATCATTTTTGTTGCCCCGTTCTGAACCTTTTCCAATTGCAATATATCTTTTTTGAGAAGGTACGACCACATCTGCACGCAGTATTCAAGATGTGGGTGTACCAGGATTTATATAGAGGTAATATGATATTTTCTGTCTTATTATCTATCCCTTCTTACAGATTCCCAACATTCTGTTCACTTTTTTGACTGCAGCTGCACATTGAGTGGATGTTTTCAGAGAACTATCCACAATGACTCTAAGATCTCTTTCTTGAATGGTAATTTAGACCTCATCATTTTATATGTATAGACATGATTATGTTTTCCAATGTGCATTACTTTGCATTTATCAACATTGAATTTCATCTGCCATTTTGCTGCCCACTCACCCAATTTTGAGCGATCCTTTTGTAGCTCTTCACAGTCTGCCTGGGACTTATCTATCTTGAGAAGTTTTGTATCATCTGCAAATTTTGCCACCTCACTGTTTACCCCTTTTTCCAGATCATTTATGAATATGTTAAATAGGACTGGGCCCGGTACAGACCCCTGGGGGACACCACTATTTACCTCTCTCCATCCTTGTTTCCTACCTTTAAACCAGTTACCGATCCACGAGAGGACCTTCCCTCTTATCCCATGACAGCTTACTTCACCCAAGAGCCTTTACTTCACTCAAAGGCTTTCTGAATATCTAAGTACACTATATCCACTGGATCCCTCTTGACAACATGCTTGTTGACCCCCTCAAAGAATTCTAGTAGATTGGTGAGGCAAGATTTCCATTTACAAAAACCATGTTGTCTTCCCCAACAAATTACGTTCATCTATGTGTGTGACAATTTTGTTCTTTACTATAGTTTCAACCGGTTTGTCCGGTACTGAAGTGAGGCTTACTGACCTGTAATTGCTGGGATCGCCTCTAGAGCCCTCTTTAAAAATTGGCGTCACATTAGCTATCCTCCAGTCATCTGGTACAGAAGCTGATTTAAATGATAGGTTACAGACTACAGTTAGCAGTTCTCCAATTTCACATTTGAGTTCCTTCAGAACTCTTAGGTGAATACCATCTGGTCCCGGTGACTTGTTACAGTTTAGTTTATCAATTTGTTCCAAAACCTCCTCTAATGACACCTTAATCTGGGACAGTTCCTCAGATTTGTGACCTAAAAAGAATGGCTCAGGTTTGGGAATCTCCCTCAGCTGTGAAGACCGATGCAAAGAATTCATTTAGTTTCTCCGAAATGGCCTTATCGTCCTTGAGCGTTCCTTTAGCATTTCGATCATCCAGTGGCCCCACTGGTTGTTTAGCAGCTTTCTGCTTCTGATGTACTTTAGAAAAGAAAAAAATTGCTGTTATTTTTTGAGTCTTTGGCTAGTTGTTCTTCAAATTCTTTTTTGGCCTTCCTCATTACATTTTTACACTTCATTTGCCAGAGTCTATGCTCCTTTCTATTTTCCTCACTAGGATTTAACTTCCACTTTTTAAAGGATGCCTTTTTGGCTCTCACTGCTTCTTTTACTTTGTTGTTTAGCTACAATAACACTTCTTTGGTTCTCTTACTATGCTTTTTAAATTTGGGGTAAACACTTAAGTTGAGCCTCTGTTATGGTGTGTCTAAAAAGTTTCCATGCAGCTTGCAGGGATTTCACTTTTGGCGCCGTACCTTTTAATTTCTGTTGAATTAACGTCCTCATTTTTGTGTAGTTCCCCTTTCTGAAATTAAATGCTACAGTGTTGGGCTGCTGTGGTGTTTTCCCTGCCACAGGGATGTTAAATTTAATTATATTATGGTCACTGTTACCAAGTAGTCCAGCTATGTTCACCTCTTGGACCAGATCCTGTGCTCCACTTAGGCTTAAATCAAGAATTGCCTCTTCTTCTGTGGGTTCCAGGACTGGCTGCTCCAAGAAGCCATCATTTAAGGTGTCAAGAAACTTTATCTCTGCATCCCGTCCTGAGGTGACATGTACCCAGTCAATATGGGGCTAGTTGAAATCCCCCATTATTATTGAGGATTTTTATTTTAATAGCCTCTCTCATCTCCCTGAGCATTTCACAGTCACTATCACCATCCTGGCCAGAAAGAACAGGAGTACTTGTGGCACCTTAGAGACTAACACATTTATTTGAGCATACGCTTTCGTGGGCTACGGCCCACTTCATCAGCCCACGAAAGCATATGCTCAAATAAATGTGTTAGTCTCTAAGGTGCCACAAGTACTCCTGTTCTTTTTGCAGATACAGACTAACACAGCTACCACTCTGAAACCTGTCATCCTGGTCAGGTGGCTGGTAATATATCCCTACGCTATATTCTTATTATTAGAGCAAGGAGTTGCTATCCATAGAGATCCTATGGCACAGTTTGGTTCATTTAAGATTTTTACTTCATTTGATTCTACGCTTTCTTTCCCATATAGTGCCACTCCCCAACCAGCACGACCTGGTCTGTCCTTCCGATATATTTTGTGCCCTGATATTACTGTGTCACATTGATTATCCTCATTCCACCAAGTTTCGGTGGTGCCTAGTATATCAATAGCCTCATTTAAAATGAGGCACTCTAGTTCACCCATCTTATTATTTAGACTTCTAACCTTGGTATATAAGCACTTAAAAAAATTGAAACTTTTCAGCTGTCTGCGATTACATGATGTAATTGAATGAGACTCTCTTTCATTTGACTGTTTCTCATCAGATCCTACCTGTATTTTATCTTTTGTCCTCTCCTGCTTACTAGGACATAGAAAATCTCCATTAATAGATCCTCCCCTAAGGGATGTCTCTGTCTGAATCGCGTGCTCTTCCACAACTGTCGGCTTTCCCCCAGTCCTTAGTTTAAAAATTGCTCTACAACCTTTTTAATGTTGAGTGCCAGCAATCTGGTTCCATTTTGGTTTAGGTGGAGCCCATCCTTCCTGTACAGGTTTCCCCTTTCCCAAAAGTTTCCCTAGTTTTTAATAAATCTAAACCCCTCCTCCCTATGCCATTGTCTCATCCATGCATTGAGACCCTGCAGTTCTGCCTGTCTAACTGGCCCCGCGCATGGAACTGGGAGCATCTCAGAGAATGCTACCACGGAGGTCCTGGACTTCAATCACTTCCTAGCAGCCTAAATTTGGCCTCCAGGACCTCTCTCCTGTCCTTCCCTATGTCATTGGTACTTACATGTATCACGACCACCGGCTCCTCCCCAGCACTACACATAAGCCTATCTAAATGTCTTGAGATATCCACAACCTTCACACCAGGCAGGCAAGTCAGCATGCGGGTCTCCTGGTCATCACAAACCCAGCTCTCTATGTTTCTAATGATCGAATCCCCCATAACTATTACCTGTCTCTTCCTAACTATACCTATCTCTTCCTTTATAGTCTGCACGCGCACTTGAAAGGGATCAGATCTCTGTTCAAATCCATTCTCCTCCTTAGACATAGGGGGGACTTGAACGGGGGTCTCTCACATCCCAAGTGAGTGCCCTAGCCACTGGGTTAAAGGGACATCTTCCATCACCTTATCAGGAGTTAGGTGGCCTCTGAACATGCCGACCAGAGCATGCCCCTCAGATGAGTTAGGTATCCGAATGCCTATCTTCCCCCAGTTCATGAAGCTCTCTGGAGCTTGGATGGAAGATCAGCCCCCAGATGCCCAGAGGGAGGCAGCAGTGTGCCTGGTCAGAGGCAGAAACATGGGCACCTAAGGAACTTTTGCTGCAGAAATGTAGGTGAGTTTAGGCACCTACAGAATTAGGTGGTAGCCAAGTGGGAGTTCTGTGATCCCAGAGTGGCACCTAGAAACTGGACTTAGGTGGCTAAGTACCTTTGAGGATCAAGCCCTAAGTTTCTAGTCCTTCTGGTTTATTAGAAAAGCTTAAAAAGGGGACCCCTAAAGGTTCAAAAAACAGAAAGAAAAAGAAAAAGTATCTCAATGTTATTTATTATTGTTTACAATTTTATAAGTATTTATTAATAGTTTATTGAATTTCATGAATTGTAAGTCTATTGTGCATTTTTAGGGCCTGACTCATGATTTTAGAATGCAAGGGTCTGGCAATACCAAACCTGTCCTGGAATGTAGGGAAGGAAACAAGATCAGAAACATGAAATGAAACTGATTAGAAACAAAGTGAAATTGACAGGTCTCCTTGCAATACAAAATGTGAAGGATAGATTGTACAAGCAGTGAAAAGGTAAATCCAAGGTTTATGGTCCTTTCTGCTTCCACAATCTGAGGCATTTTAGGGCAGCCCTGCAAAAATCATGTTTTTAAATATGATTTTTTTTTTATCTTGATGGGCTAATTTTAAGTAAAGGAATCTGAATATCTGAAATGGGATATTTGATGGCTTAATATTCTGAATGATCTGATTTAAATCACACATTCACTTAACTTCCTCTTTGGTGCAGGCCTTTGTATAAAGAAAATGTCCTGGCACATTAAGCTGTCCTGTCTCAGCAACAATTCCAGTTCTCGTAGCCTCCCATCATTTAAAGGTAATTAACAGTCGTTACATTTTATTTGTTTTAAAAAACAAATGTCCGGGGAAGTTAACATGGCACTTTGCTCCAGGCGAGTTACAAGGAGCCTGGCTGGTGGAACATAATTTAGGGTACATCTACACTACAAGGGGGAGTCGATTTAAGATACGCAAATTCAGCTACGTGAATAGCATAGCTGAATTCGACGTATCGCAGCCGACTTACCCCGCTGTGAGGACGGCGGCAAAATCGACTTCTGCAGCTTTCTGTCGACGGCACTTACTCCTACCTCCGCTGGTGGAGTAAGAGCGCCGATTCGGGGATCGATTGTCGCGTCCCGATGGGACGCAATAAATCGATCCCCAAGAGGTCGATTTCTACCTGCCGATTCAGGCGGGTAGTGTAGACCTAGCCTCAGAGAGTTTAGGTAGCACTTTATCCCAATGCACCAGGATTGTAACCATGGAGAGGTGGGTTCAGTCCTTTTAAGTTCATGAGGAGAGTTTTGGGGATTCACCTTAGGCTCCAGGGAATCCACAGCCCCAAAGCCCCCCACAATTTGTGCCAGTCCCTGGAGAGGAGAGGTCCAGAACTAGAACAAGGGGAGCAGAAGCGAGGGGCATCAGCAGAGCTGTGTGAGCAGAGACCCCAGGGCTGGAACAGCAGGGGCTGTAGGTAAGGACTGAGGAGCGGTGGAGTCCCACCCCAGGACTGGAACTGCAGGGCAGAGCGGGGTGCGGGTCAGGAGGAAATTGTACTGGCACAGCTGGGTGTGAGAGGCCCAGGACTGAAATAGCAGTAGGATCAAGGTGCCCTGGCAGAGCTGGGTGTGGGCAGGGGCACAAGATGCCTGGGTTCAGCTGCCAATCCCTCACTTTCATGAACACTAAATTCATTCACAAACTGCAAGAAAAAGCAGCCAATTAAACATGGCATTTGAAAGAGGCCAAACCCAACCTGATCCAGCCAGAGAAGTGGTTTCCCCACTAATGACATAGGGTGAGATGATCACCCCCACTCCAGCCCTTTACACCAGGTAAAAGGGCTGGAGTGATGTCAAGGGCTCTAAAATCCCCAGATCCAGCTGGGGGAAGATGCCCCTACAGCAGGCGCTGCAGAAGATAGCACCAGGCAGCCCCCTGAGGACCCCCACGGAAGCCCTGCTGCAGGGGTGTGCTGGGGGCTGCAGCACAGTGGAGATTCTGCCCCACTTTGCAGCTCACAGGCTGCCTGGGCCAAGATCATGGATCAGCCAAGAACTGGGATGGCCTAAAGGTGACAAAACTCCATAAGCCTCCCTGCCCTGGGCTGAGAGTTCTGATCTGTGCTTCCAAGGGTATGTCTACACTGCAGCCAGAGGTGTGACTGAGGCATGACCCCAGCTAACTCTGACCTAGCTAGCGTGAATAGCAACAGCAGTGACGCAGCGGCAGCATGGACTGAACAAGGCTGCCCAGGACCCTGGGTGTATATTTGAGTGGCTAGTCCCTGCTGATGCAGCATCACTGCTATTATTACTGGAGCTACCGGGATCAAAGCTAGCTGGGGGTTATCTACATATGCTGCAGTCACACCTTTGACTGCAGTATAAACATACCCTTAGCCTCTCAGCAACATCTCAGCCTCATATTCCACTAGCCCAGGGGAGGGCAAACTACGGCCCGTGGGCTGGATCCGGCCCACGGGGTTGCCAGCCCCGTGGCGCAGCAGGGCTAAGGCAGGCTTCCTGCCTGCCCTGGCCCTGCGCCACTCCCGGAAGCAGCTGGCACCACATCCCTGTGATCCCTGGAGGGGTGAGGAGTGGCAGAGGGCACCGTGCGCTGCCCTCGCCTGCAGGCACCGCCCCCACCAGAGGCTTGTAGTTTCCTTATCTGGCTATGTAGACTCTCTCCTCAGGCCCTACACTCCCAGCTATCTTCGAGACACCACTGACTTCCTGAGGAAACTATAATCCTTTGGAATTAATTTGCAAACTGGACACCATTAAATTAGGCTTGAATAAAGACTGGGAGTGGATGGGTCATTACACAAACTAAAAACTATTTCCCCATGCTAATTTTTTTCCCTACTGTTATACTCACACCTTCTTGTCAACTGTTGGAAACGGGCATCCTGGTTATTACTACAAAAGTTTTTTTTCTCCTGCTGATAATAGCCCACCTTCATTGATTAGTCTCGTTACAGTTGGTATGGCAACCCCCATTTTTTCCATGTTCTCTGTGTATATATATCTTCCTAGTGTATTTTCCACTGCATTCATCCAATGAAGTGAGTTTTAGCCCATGAAAGCTTATGCTCGACGAAAATTTTTAGTCTCTAAGGTGCCACAAGTACACCTCGTTCTTTTTGCTGATAGAATCATAGAATCATAGAATATCAGAGTTGGAAGGGACCTCAAGAGGTCATCTAGTCCAACCCCCTGCTCAAAGCAGGACCAATTCCCAGCTAAATCATCCCAGCCAGGGCTTTGTCAAGCCGGGCCTTAAAAACCTCCAAGGAAGGAGACTCCACCACCTCCCTAGGTAACGCATTCCAGTGTTTCACCACCCTCCTAGTGAAATAGTTTTTCCTGATATCCAACCTGGACCTCCCCCACTGCAACTTGAGACCATTGCTCCTTGTTCTGTCATCTGCCACCACTGAGAACAGCCGAGCTCCATCCTCTTTGGAACCCCCCTTCAGGTAGTTGAAGGCTGCTATCAAATCCCCCCTCATTCTTCTCTTCTGGAGACTAAACAATCCCAGTTCTCTCAGCCTCTCCTCATAAGTCATGTGCTCCAGACCCCTAATCATTTTTGTTGCCCTCCGCTGGACTCTTTCCAATTTTTCCACATCCTTCTTGTAGTGTGGGGCCCAAAACTGGACACAGTATTCCAGATGAGGCCTCACCAATGTCGAATAAAGGGGAACGATCACGTTCCTCGATCTGCTGGCAATGCCCCTACTTATACATCCCAAAATGCCGTTAGCCTTCTTGGCAACAAGAGCACACTGTTGACTCATATCCAGCTTCTCGTCCACTGTGACCCCTAGGTCCTTTTCAGCAGAACTGCTACCTAGCCATTCGGTCCCTAGTCTGTAGCAGTGCATGGGATTCTTCCGTCCTAAGTGCAGGACTCTGCACTTGTCCTTGTTGAACCTCATCAGGTTTTTTTCTGCCCAATCCTCTAATTTGTCTAGGTCCCTCTGTATCCGATCCCTACCCTCTAGTGTATCTACCACGCCTCCTAGTTTAGTGTCATCTGCAAACTTGCTGAGAGTGCAGTCCACACCATCCTCCAGATCATTAATAAAGATATTAAACAAAACTGGCCCCACGACCGACCCTTGGGGCACTCCGCTTGAAACCGGCTGCCAACTAGACATGGAGCCATTGATCACTACCCATTGAGCCTGATGATCTAGCCAGCTTTCTATCCACCTTACAGTCCATTCATCCAGCCCATACTTCTTTAACTTGGCGGCAAGAATACTGTGGGAGACCGTATCAAAAGCTTTGCTAAAGTCAAGGAATAACACATCCACTGCTTTCCCCTCATCCACAGAGCCAGTTATCTCATCATAGAAGGCAATTAGGTTAGTCAGGCACGACTTGCCCTTGGTGAATCCATTCTGACTGTTCCTGATCACTTTCCTCTCCTCTAAGTGTTTCAAAATTGATTCCTTGAGGACCTGCTCCATGATTTTTCCAGGGACTGAGGTGAGGCTGACTGGCCTGTAGTTCCCCGGATCCTCCTTCTTCCCTTTTTTAAAGATGGGCACTACATTAGCCTTTTTCCAGTCATCTGGGACCTCCCCCGATCACCATGAGTTTTCAAAAATAATGGCTAATGGCTCTGCAATCTCACCCGCCAACTCCTTTAGCACCCTCGGATGCAGCGCATCCGGCCCCATGGACTTGTGCACGTCCAGTTTTTCTAAATAGTCCCGAACCACTTCTACAGACTAACATGGCTACCATTCTGAATACAATCCATCGGTGATCTTCCAGAAAACACCATCATAGCCACTATGGATGTAGAAGCCCTCGACACCAATATTCCACACAAAGATGGCCTACAAGCCATCAGGAACAGTATCCCCGATAATGTCACGGCAAACCTGGTGGCTGAACTTTGTGACTTTGTCCTCACCCACAACTATTTCAGATTTGGGGACAATTTATACCTTCAAGTCAGTGGGACTGCTATGGGTATCCGCATGGCCCCTCAGTATGCCAACATTTTTATGGCTGACTTAGAACAACGCTTCCTTAGCTCTCGTCCCCTAACGCCCCTACTCTACTTTCGCTACACTGATGACATCTTCATCATCTGGACCCATGGGAAGGAGGCCCTTGAGGAATTCCACAAAGATTTCAATGATTTCCACCCCACCATCAACCTCAGCCTAGACCAATCCACACAAGAGGTCCACTTCCTAGACACTACAGTGCTAATAAGTGATGGTCACATAAACACACCCTATACCAGAAACCTACTGACTGCTATACTTACCTACATGCCTCCAGCTTTCATCCAGACCACACCACACGATCCATTGTCTACAGCCAAGCTCTAAGATACAACAGCATTTGATCCGATCCTTCAGACAGAGACAAACACCTACAGAATCTCTATCAAGCGTTCTTAAACTGCAATACCCACCTGGTGAAATGAAGAAACAGACTGACAGAGCCAGAAGGGTACCGAGAAGTCACCTGCTAGAAGAGTATCAGAGGGGTAGCCGTGTTAGTTTGAATCTGTAAAAAGCAACAGAGGGTCCTGTGGCACCTTAGAGACTAACAGAAGTATTGGGAGCATAAGCTTTCGTGGGTAAGAACCTCACTTCTTCAGATGCAAGTAATGGAAATCTCCAGAGGCAGGTATAAATCAGTATGGAGATAAGGAGGTTAGTTCAATCAGGGAGGGTGAGGTGCTCTGCTAGCAGTTGAGGTGTGAACACCAAGGGAGGAGAAACTGCTTCTGTAGTTGGATAGCCATTCACAGTCTTTGTTTAATCCTGATCTGATGGTGTCAAATTTGCAAATGAACTGGAGCTCAGCAGTTTCTCTTTGGAGTCTGGTCCTGAAGTTTTTTTGCTGTAAGATGGCTACCTTTACATCTGCTATTGTGTGGCCAGGGAGGTTGAAGTGTTCTCCTACAGGTTTTTGTATATTGCCATTCCTGATATCTGACTTGTGTCCATTTATCCTCTTGCGTAGTGACTGTCCAGTTTGGCCAATGTACATAGAGGGGCATTGCTGGCATATGATGGCATATATCACATTGGTGGACATGCAGGTGAATGAGCCGGTGATGTTGTAGCTGATCTGGTTAGGTCCTGTGGTGGTGTTGCTGGTGTAGATATGTGGGCAGAGTTGGCATCGAGGTTTGTTGCATGGGTTGGTTCCTGAGTTAGAGTTGTTATGGTGCGGTGCGTGGCTGCTGGTGAGAATATGCTTAAGGTTGGCAGGTTGTCTGAGGGCGAGGACTGGCCTGCCTCCCAAGGTCTGTGAAAGTGAGGGATCATTGTCCAGGATGGGTTGTAGATCACTGATGATGCGTTGGAGAGGTTTAAGCTGAGGACTGTAGGTGATGGCCAGTGGAGTTCTGTTGGTTTCTCTTCTGGGCCTGTCTTGTAGCAGGAGGCTTCTGGGTACACGTCTGGCTCTGTTGATTTGTTTCTTTATTTCCTTGTGTGGGTATCGTAGTTTTGAGAATGCTTGGTGAAGATCTTGTAGGTGTTGGTCTCTGTCTGAGGGGTTGGAGCAGATGCGATTGTACCTCAGTGCTTGGCTGTAGATGATGGATTGTGTGGTGTGACCGGGGTGGAAGCTGGAGGCATGAAGGTAGGCGTAGCGGTCGGTGGGTTTTCGGTATAGGGTGGTGTTAATGTGGCCATCGCTTATTTGTACGGTCGTGTCTAGGAAGTGGACCTCCTGTGTAGATTGGTCCAGGCTGAGGTTGATGGTGGGGTGGAAGCTGTTGAAATCATGGTGGAATTCTTCCAGGGTCTCCTTCCCATGGGTCCAGATGATGAAGATGTCATCAAGATAGCGTAGGTAGAGAAGGGGCATGAGTGGACGAGAGCTGAGGAAGCGTTGTTCCAGGTCAGCCATAAAAATGTTGGCATATTGTGAGGCCATGCGGGTGCCCATAGCGGTGCCACTGGTCTGGAGGTATATATTGTCACCAAATTTGAAATAATTGTGCGTGAGGATAAAGTCACAGAGCTCAGCAATAAGTTGTGCTGTGTCATCATCAGGGATACTGTTCCTGACAGCTTGTATTCCATCTGTATGTGGGATGTTTGTGTAGAGAGCCTCTACATCCATGGTGGCTAGGGTGGTGTTTTCTGGGAGGTCACCAATGCATTGTAGTTTTCTCAGGAAATCTGTGGTGTCACGGAGATAGCTGGGAGTGCTGGAATTAATTTGCAAACTAGATACCATCAGATTAGGCCTGAATAAAGACTGGGAGTGGTTGGGTCATTACAAACCTAAACTTAATTTCCCCCATACTAATTTCTCCCTACTGTTACTCCCACCTTCTTGTCAACTGTCTGTAATGGGCCACTCTCTTACCCCTTCAAAAGTTATTTTTCCTCCCTTGGTATCCTGCTGTTAATTGATTTAACTCATCAGCCTGACCTCACACTTGGTAAAGCAACCCCCATCCTATCATGTATTTATACCTGCTCCTGTATTTTTCACCTCATGCATCCGATGAAGTGGGTTCTAGCCCACGAAAGCTTATGCCCACGTAAATTTGTTAGTCTCTAAGGTGCCACAAGGACTCCTTGTTGTTTGTGCTGATACAGACTAACACGGCTCCGCTCTGAAACCTGTCACCATTAAAAATAAAGTTAGTTTCCGGTCCCAGTGGTTGTGGGAAAAAAAGCATGAAAGCGTGACCTAAATGCTTCCTAAAAGCTCAGAAACCACCACATAAATAAAGTATCAGAGGGGTAGCCGTGTTAGTCTGGATCTGTAAAAAGCAACAGAGGGTCCTGTGGCACCTTATAGACTAACAGATGTTTTGGAGCATGACGTCAGATGCATGACGAAGTGAGTATTCACCCACGAAAGCTTATGCTCCAATACATCTGTTAGTCTTAAAGGTGCCACAGGACTCTCTGTTGCTTTTCACATAAATAAAGTGAACCCAACATTATTTTTGTTTAATCTCATGATTTTTAAGCCAATCTCATGATTCTTTGTGGCAATACCAGTCCCTCTTCCTCTCCTCGTTAGTGCGGTCAGCCGCAGTGGGGTGGGACACAGTGGAAAATAGGTGCAATGCCTGGGCTAATGGCACCCAGCAGGGTTCCAGCCAAACTGGTCGGGCAGGTGCAGTGCTGGAGAGACCTCACCCTGCAGCAGGTCAGGGAAGGGCTGACTCACACGGAGATCAGACTCAAACTTGCAGGCAAGGCTAGAGAGCCCTTTTCAGAGAAGGGCAAACCACTTCAAAGCAGCCACTCCCCTGAAGGGAAACACTTGCTTTAAACACACCAGCTCCATTTCCACAAAAATGCCCCCGGGGTGCATCTACCTTAAATAAAAAGCTCTCCGCTGAAATAAAAGGGCCCTTCACCGTGCCCCCTTAAAAACCATCCACTTCGCCTCTATCACCAGCTGCTTGAGAGAGACAATTAAACTGCCACTGAAAGAAATGGCAGCCTCTCCAGGAATAAAAGTCACCTTTCCAATAACCACTAAAGCAAGCAGGAAGAATAAGGAGTCAAATAAAAACAGATCATTAAAAAAAAGCCAAGTGATGGATAAGCCACTGCAGCAGAGGGAAGGGCGGAGGGAACCAGACCTGGCTGTCGTCTGAAATATGACCCCATAAATGCACTGGGGAGAAATGGGAGGCGTTTCTCACATAAACAGCCCCCCCGCAAGGAAGCGAGGGAAGCCCAGGGCAGTGCGGCTGCCGGGCGGAGTTCTAAGGCTGACCTCTCCCACCCCACTGGAAGGGTGATCCTGAGGCTCAGGAGGTGTGGGCTGAATTCCTGGCTGTGCCACGGGCTCCTGGCATGACCGTGGGCAAGTCACAAGTACAAAGCCTGCAGCAGCTGGTGTTGAGACAAATGCAGCCTCCTCCCAGCTGCAGAGAACAAGAGGAGCTGCTGGGTGGGGGCACATGATCCTCTGCCATTCATCTCTCCGGGCCTTGCCTCCCCATCTGTACCTGGGGTCATAGCACCGCCCTTCTCCCGCCCGCTGTCTGCCTCACCTGCTTCCACTGCAAGCTCAGAGCCACAGTGGCATTTAGGCTCCTCACTTCCACTGATTTCAGACAGCGGTAGGACCCGAACTAGCTTTGTGGAGCTGGCCTGAGCTTTTTGGGGCAGCCCCTAGTACAATGGGGCCTTGATTTCAGCCAGGGCCTCTAGGCTCTCCTGTAATACACAGCAAAAGGGATCCACAATAGACGCTCAAAGGGGGAGCAGCAAGGGCACTTTCCTCTGGACTGCGAGGCACAGACATCACCAGGAGTCCAAGGGCCGCAGGCCAGTGAAGAGTAAACATCTGCTGCCTCCGCACATGATGCAAGGCCCCTGGCTGCACTCCTGAGCCGCCCCCCAGGCCTGGCACATATCAGGGCACGGCAGCCTGGGGAAGTGACGCCCAACCACAGCAGGTGGCTTTCTAGATTTGTCATGGCCAGTTGGGCTGTGGTGTCACCGGCCCAAGGGAAGGTCCTACCGCTGGGACACTGGGAACAAGGCGGGTGCAGCACGAGAAAATGGTCCGATAGGCACAGCCCTGCGTTGGCCAGCAGATGGGACCTAACAGGTCTGCTTGGTCTAGGGACCAGGTAAAGGTATTAAGGCACCAACCTCCAATTGACTTCAGTAGGAGTTTGGCATCTGAATACCTTTGATGATCTGGCCTGAGATCCTCTAGTCTGCAGTTCCTGGGAGTACACCCCACAGCCGCCGGTACACAAGCCTCCAGGTTTGGAAGGAGCTGGGCTTTTGTCTGGAGGCTGACGGGGACTGGAGATGGTGGGGGAAAACGAGGCTGTGAAAGGTCTGTCGCCCCATCCACGGACAGCAGCTCCTCCCAGTCTGAGACACCCAAGCTCGCTGGGACCTTCATCTCCACAGGCCACAGCTGGGGGCGCTCTGCACCGGAGTCACGGTTACCTTGGTCTCGGCTAGCTGGCGTCTGAGCAGGTGCAGGGCCTCCGTGTGGCCGCGCTCGCTGTCCTGCAGTGCCTGGAGCTGCTCCTTCAGTTCTCTCTGAAACACAAGGCAAGGAGACAGACAAAGAGCTGTCAGGCAAGGTCAGAGCCACCCGGCCTCACTGCTCCGGGCGGGGCGGGTTCTCTGAGCTACAATGAGCCCCAGAGCCACTCAGGAGAGAGGCGACCTCGTGCACCATTGCCCAGAGCACCTTTCAAGGCAGTAAGGAATATGGAGACGGTTAGGTGCTGATGTGGATACAGAGCATTTTAATAAATCTGAGGGACTTTCACCAAGCCAGATCTCAGCACAGGCTTGCCAGCCTTCTGCCTCCCCAGCCCTGGGGTGGAGTAGGGATCACGGGCCCCATCCTACAGAGAAAGCAGTTTGTCCAAGGCCACCTGAGAGACAAGGCTCGAACCCACGAGCTCTGGGCAGCCAGCCCAGTGCTCACGCCACTAGATCACACTGCCTTGCTGTGCTCACAGCTGTCTTCTCTCCTAGCCCATCCCCTCACTCCCCACAAGCTCAGACTTCCAGGCTCACAGGTGACCAACCTGTCGTGATGGACACCCACCCCATCGGAGAGTCTGGGCAGAGGTTTATGGATGGGGGGATCTATCAATGGGGGAGTCAGAGAGAACGCATGGGGGAGCAAGGAAGAGCCTCCATTGCTGGGGTGTGCAGTGCTGGCACCCACAATCCAGTCCCTCAGCCCCCACCCTGTGCACACTCGGCTCCCCAGTGCTGGACAGGCTGTGACGTTCAAAGCAGCCCATGGGCCCTGGGAATGTTGTGCCCAGATCCCCACGGCAGCAATGGAAATCTCAGCCAGAGCGTGATGGGGGAGCAGCCGCCCATCCTGCACTCAGGGAGAAGCAGCCATGCCAAGCGCCCCTCTCTGGCTGCCACACAGCCAACCCTCTCACCAGGCATCAGTGCAGGACATGCCATGCCAAGCCCAGATGCCAGAGCACCTCCTGCTGCTCCCTGGCAGGCAGCGCCATGCACACGAGAGACCACTCCTGGGGGCAGTGAGCTGCAGTGAAGATGGAGGGGAACCCCCCGGCTGGATCTTACCCATTTCAGCCACTATAGCTTTCGATTTCGGAGGAGCCAATGGATGTGCTCAGTGCCAAAGGGCTAGTGCTGGTATTGAGGCATTAGCCTGTCTCTCCACAGCACAGTCAGAGCCAGGAGAGGGCTGCTCCGCCCTGGGAGGGCCCCGCCTACTGCAATGTGATGCTCAGGCGCTTGTCGCAGAAGAGGCTTGTGACAGGCCTCCAGCCCGGCAGTCAGTGCTGGGATGCGTGTGGGCCCCGTTCAGTGCAGGAGGGAATTCAGCTCTGTGCTCTCTGCCACACTCACTCACGCCCACTCTGTAGCATCTAAGGGGGGGGGGGGGTTTGGCCAGAGCCTGGGGAAACGGAGTGTGATGGCGCAGTAGGGGCCATATTCAGAACAGAGACAAGTGCAGGGGCCAGGAGCAGCCACCCCAATACCCCCCATATCCTCCCACACAGATCCCCCCCCAAACACACCCCTTAACACACACACTTCCCCACCCCCACAAATACAGAACCCCTCAGCATCCCCCACACACTCCCATCAGAATGCTTAGTTAGTAAAAACAACTCTGTCCTGTAAAAGGAGCCTGCTAAATACTTTCTGGGTTACTCCAGCCCTGATGCTCAGACGGCCCCAGAACTGAAGTGTGCTTATGGCTGGCCATAGCAGACCATTGCAAGGTGCCACCAGCCAGCGCACATGGGACACTGCGCCTGCGGAGCCCAAATCCCTCCTAATGCTGCAGGTCTGCAGAGCCAGGCAGCGATCCCTAGAATCAGGCCCACTCTACCGAACATACGGGCCTCTGATTTCCCAGTTTTTGCACGTCTCCCTGGAGCTGCAGGGGGGGAAACGAAGTTGTATCAAAGATCTCACAACACTTCGCCCTTTCCCAATGCCCTTCCTCTGGGGAGCTCAAAGTGCTGCATGAGCATCGATGGATTTAGCCTCCCTGCTCCCCTGAGACGTGGGGCAGTACCACCTGGGTTAAAGCAGAGGTGTACATAGACCTGGCCTTAACCTCTCAGACTTCCCATGGCCAGGTCAGAGGATACTTTGGGGCTCCAGGAACAGCAGCCAAAGGGCAGCTGGGCCATTAGCAAAACTCTCACAGGAAAGGGGATCCTCACGGCCCCAGTGGGCAGCCAGGGTGGGTTGGGAAGATCCCGTGTCAGGCTGTGAACGGAGTGGTTTGCATGCCGGAACGTGTGCCGGGACAGCTGAGGAAGGGACTTGGGCTGAAGCAAACACAGTGAGGGTTTTGGGGCTGCAGGAATCCCTACGCCTGCCTTGCAAGCACCAGCCTGCCTTAATCCCTGCAGCGAACGCTCTCTGGCACAGCACGGTTGTGATACCGAGGTGTGGCAGTGGGGCAGGGAGACAAACTCCAGAGCCAGGAACAGGGTTTCCAGAAGCTCAACCTTGTGGATTCGGGGGTCTCGGGAGCAAAGCTGAAAGAAAACCATAACGTATCATACCATGGCCCTACACGCAGGAACCTCGGTCACCAGCGGGCTCTGCACGCCGCATCATCATCTGCTTGGGCAATAATGCACCACCCTGGCTTAGCTGTTAGCGCATGGGCTGCTGTCAGTGACCGACAGCCTGCCACTTGCAGCTGGCAGAGTTGCTTGTTAGCTCCAGGGGCAGGGGCTTGAGGTCACCGATTTGATCCCTGCCAAGGACTGTAGCACCTGTATGTGCACAGCCACGATTTGTGAAAACAGAGGAGAAGAGGGAAGCATTATCCTCACGTAAAGAGAGACGAGAGAGGGAGGGTGCGGTGAAGGGAAGGTAGGAAGCTTTCAAACCAAGATGTGCAGCAGAAGGAGGGAACTAAACTAGCAGAGAAAGGGGGAGATGGTGAAAGTTAATTATTTAAACAATATAGCTACAATGCAACAGAACTATTTAGAAGCAGTGAGGCCTAATGGCCAGGGCACTGACCTGACACCCATGAGAGCTGGGTTCTACTCCCAACTCTGCCACTGGCCTTCTGGGTGACCTTGGGCAAGTCACTTTGCTGCTGTGTGCCTCAGTTTCTGCATCTGTACAACGATAAGATCCTCACCTCCTCTGTACAGTGCTCCGAGAGCTGGAGCGAAAAGTGCAATTACTAGAACACTGCCCTTGAAGCAGTATTATACTTGTACAGCTACTAGAAGGCAGGGGACTCAGGGGTGCAATGGAAAAGCCAGGAGCTAGGATCACTGTTCCTGGCCAACAAGGGAGGCCTCTCCTCGCTCTCATTGCCTGGCCCCCGTAGCTCTGCTCACCTGCTCCGGGGAGCCAGTGCTACAGCAGGCTCCGCGCTGACAGCTCTCCATCACCTGTACATGGCAAGGTGGCCATGACCAAAGCTGGAGGGCTTTAAACTAGGTTCACCGGAGGAAGGAGACCAAAGCCCTGAGATAAGTGGGGAAGTGGGATACCGGGAGGAAGCACAAGCAGGAGAGCACAAGAGGGGAGGACTCCTGCATCATACTGTGAAAGCGGGACAATCAGCGAATTATCTTAAATGCCTATACACAAATGCAAGAATCCTGGGAAACAAGCAGGGAGAACTGGAAGTCCTGGCACAGTCAAGGAACTATGATGTGATTGGAATAACAGAGACTTGGTGGGATAACTCACATGACTGGAGTACTATCATGGATGGATATAAACTGTTCAGGAAGGACAGGCAGGGGAGAAAAGGTGAAGGAGTTGCGTTGTATGTAAGAGAGCAGTATGACTGCTCAGAGCTCCAGTATGAAACTGCAGAAAAACCTGACAGGTTTCAGAGTAAAAACCTGAGAGTCTCTGGATTAAGTTTAGAAGTGTGAGCATCAAAGATGATGTCGTGGTGGGAGTCTGCTATAGACCACCAGACCAGGGGGATAAGGTGGACAAGGCTTTCTTCCAGCAATTAACAGATCACAGGCCCTGGTTCTCATGGGAGACTTTAATCACCCTGGTATCTGCTGGGAGAGCAATACAGCGGTGCACAGACAATCCAGGAAGTATTTGGAAAGTGTAGGGGACAATTTCCTGGTGCAAGTGCTGGAGGAACCAACTAGGGGCAGAGCTCTTCTAGACCTACTGCTCACAAACAGGGAAGAATTAGTAGGGGCAGCAAAACTGGATGGGAACCTGGGAGGCAGTGACCATGAGATGGTTGAGTTCAGGATCCTGACACAAGGAAGAAAGGAGAACAGCAGAATATGGACCCTGGACTTCAGAAAAGCAGACTTTGACTCCCTCAGGGAACAGATGGGAAGGATCCCCTGGGAGAATAACATGAGGGGGAAAGGAGTCCAGGAGAGCTGGCTGTATTTTAAAGAATCCTTATTGAGGTTGCAGGAACAAACCATCCCGATGTGTAGAAAGAATAGTAAATATGGCAAGCGACCAACTTGGCTAAACAGTGAAATCCTTGCTGAGCTTAAACACAAAAAAGAAGCTTACAAGAAGTGGAAGATTGGACAAATGACCAGGGAGGAGTATAAAAATATTGCTCAGGCATGCAGGAGTGAAATCAGGAAGGCCAAATCACACTTGGAGTTGCAGCTAGCAAGAGATGTTAAGAGTTACAAGAAGGGTTTCTTTAGGTATGTTAAAACAAGAAGAAAGTCAAGGAAAATGTGGGCCCCTTACTGAATGAGGGAAGCAACCTAGTGACCGAGGATGTGGAAAAAGCTAACGCACTCAATGCTTTTTTTGCCTCTGTCTTCACGAACAAGGTCAGCTCCCAGACTGCTGCACTGGGCAGCACAGCCTGGGGAGGAGGCGACCAGCCCTCTGTGGAGAAAGAAGTGGTTCAGGACTATTTAGAAAAGCTGGACGAGCACAAATCCATGGGGCTGGATGAGCTGCATCCGAGGTTGCTAAAGGAATTGGCAGATGTGATTGCAGAGCCATTGGCCATTATCTTTGAAAACTCATGCCGATCGGGGGAGGTCCTGGATGACTGGAAAAAGGCTAATGTAGTGCCCATCTTTAAGAAAGGGAAGGAGGAGGATCTGGGGAACTACAGGCCAATCAGCCTCACCTCAATCCCTGGAAAAATCATGGAGCAGGTCCTCAAGGAATCAATTTTGAAGCACTTCGAGGAGAGGAAAGTGATCAGGAACAGTCAACATGGATTCGCAAGGGGAATTCATGCCTGACTAACCTAATTACCTTCTATGACGAGATAACTGGCTCTGTGGATGAGGGGAAAGCAGTGGACGTGTTATTTCTTGACTTTAGCAAAGCTTTTGATACGGTCTCCCACAGTATTCTTGCCAGCAAGTTAAAGAATTATGGGCTGGATGAATGGACTATAAGGTGGATAGAAAGCTGGCGAGATCGTCGGGCTTAACGGGTAGTGATCAACGGCTCCACGTCTAGTTGGCAGCTAGTATCAAGCGGAGTGCCTCAAGGGTTGGTCCTGGGGCCAGTTTTGTTCAATATCTTCATTAATGATCTGGAGGATGGCGTGGACTGCACTCTCAGCAAGTCTGCAGATGACACTAAACTGGAAGGAGTGGTAGATACGCTGGAGGGTAGGGATAGGATACAGAGAGACCTAGACAAATTAGAGGACTGGGCCAAAAGAAATCTGATGAGGTTCAACAAGGACAAGTGCAGAGTCCTGCACTTAAGACGGAAGAATCCCATTCACTACTACAGATTAGGGACCAAGTGGCTAGGAAGCAGTTCTGCAGAAAAGGACCTAAGGGTTACAGTGGACGAGAAGGTGGATATGAGTCAACAGTACGTCCTTGTTGCCAAGAAGGCTAACGGCATTTTGGGCTGTATAAGTAGGGGCATTGCCAGCAGATCGAGGAACGTGATCATTCCCCTCTATTCGACATTGGTGAGGCTTCATCTGGAGTACTGTGTCCAGTTTTGGGCCCCACACTACAAGAAGGATGTGGAAAAATTGGAAAGAGTCCAGCGGAGGGCAACAAAAATTATTAGGGGGCTGGAGCACATGACTTATGAGAGGCTGAGGGAACCTGGATTGTTTAGTCTGCAGAAGAGAAGAATGAGGGGGTATTTGATAGCTGCTTTCAACTACCTGAAAGGGGGTTCCAAAGAGGATGGATCTAGACTGTTCTCGGTGGTAGCAGATGACAGAACAAGGAGTAATGGTCTCAAGTTGCAGCAGGGGAGGTTTAGGTTGGATATTAAGAAAAACTTTTTCACTAGGAGGGTGGTGAAGCACTGGAATGGATTACCTAGGGAGGTGGTGGAATCTCTTTCCTTAGAGGTTTTTAAGGCCCGGCTTGACAAAGCCCTGGCTGGGATGATTTAGTTGGGGTTGGTCCTGCTTTGAGCAGGGGGTTGGACTAGATACCTCCTGAGGTCCCTTCAAACCCTGATATTCTATGATTCTATGGTGCTGGCAGCAGTGCGGTCACTCACCACAGGGCTGAATCTCGCTGAGGAAGCAACAGGCTCTTGGCGCCACCTCCCCTATGCATGTTTGCGCCACTCGCTGTCATGTTCCCATCAAGACGTGCAGGAGCAACAAGCCCTTTCGTTCCAGCACCACGCTCCATCTCCCTGCCTCGAGCGCCACCGACACATGCCAGCGTCCCTGTTAACACCGTCTGCGGAGCGAGGCAATCGACGTCTGATCCTCCTGGCAGCTCAGTGAGGGCTGTGCAGAGAGTGCTCTGCCGCCACAGCAGATCAGTGAGAGGCAGCTGATTAGCGAGCCCCATCCCCCCTCCCCGGGGCAGAGGGGAGGAAGCTGAAGCCGGGCCAGCAAAAGGGGGTTTGCTGGGGTGGGCAATCAGGACCCCCCAGCCATCTGCTAATGACACATCATCCTATCTCCCGGGAGGTACCAGGTCAGCTGAGAGCCAGCCAGCAGAGAGCTTGTTGCTGTGCCAGCAGCACTGCTCTCGCACAACGCCACCGTACCTGAAGGATGCTCGTACTCCCAGCAGCACCCAGGGGATCGGTGGTGGTGGGACGGGGCGCAGCAGGGGGTGGGGACAGGATCACTCCTGCTGCTGCGAGACAAGGGTCTCTATGGAGGTAGCAGGAGACCCCGGCTGCTGCAGGGAGGCTTCTCACTGGCCACTTTCAAGACTCCCACTCATCCTGGTTAATTCGGTCAGGCCAGGGCCTCACCCAGCTGATGCCGGCCCCTTCCCATCTCCCCCACCCTGCACACAGCGCAGCTAGGCGCCGCCAGGCGTCTCTGCATTTGACTGAAGACTATAAGCCCAAGATTTCCTGATGGCTGGTCTCTATTACTCCATCAGAGACTGCGCACTGCTGGGCACTCACACAGGTAATGAGTTTGCTAGGCCTCCGGCTCAGATACCCTTCCTAGAGATTAACTCTCCAGGCAAAGTGCTTTCAAGCCTCGTGCTCCCCGGCAGCCTGCAGCACAGAGCCAAGCCAACCACAGGCCTGGCCTGCACTGAATGCGGTTTCGCCGTGCTGGTCTCCAAGGCTGGCCAGCACTGTGCATGTTGATAGGGACAAGCCAGGTTGAAAGAGCGCTAGGCAGGAATCTGCTTCCCAGACAGGCAATGGCAGCACGCACCTGGATTTCGGAGGGACCAGAGTGGGGTTCAGTGCTGCGCCTTCTAGGGCGTTAGGGAGAGGGGGCGGGGGGGCTGGCCTGTGGTGTATATCAGAGCAGCCCCAAGCCTTGTTCTAATTCAGAGCAGCTTCCACAGCCACCAATGGGCTGCTGTGTAACTCAGAGCAGCCAGCAGGACCCCTGCGAGCAGCTGCATGATGGGGTGGTGGAAGAGCCGGGTATGCCAGCTCCATGCCTCCCCTGGGCTGGGGCTCTTCACGCCGGCTCTGGGACCCCGACAGCGGCTGAGCAGCTAGAAAGCAGCCACAGCAGAGCCAGGAATGGGGGGCTCGGTTTCTAAGTCAGGGCAGATGAGGCCCCACCCGGCTTGTTCTCCATAACATGGGAATCCTTGCTGTGCACTGGCCCTGGGGTGTGTCACCGGGGCTAGGACAGCCCCCAGGAGGGCACTATTAGGTTGATTCTGCATGGTGCCAGGCTAAAGCCCAGACCCCCTCAAGGGACAGGGAGCTATTCCCAGTGCACTGACCCCCCCCCCCCAACAAAGGAAGCACACCTCCGTTAACGTGCCCCATTGGTAGCAGAGCACAGGCCAGGCTGGTAGCCACCTCCCTTTAGTGCTGGCCTCTGCGGGATTCTGCTAATTGTCAGGCAGATTATTACCCGACAGCAAGGCTGGGGAGCTGGCCGCTGGCGCTCAGCAGAGGCACTAAGCCATCCCTAATCCCCACGTCGAGGGAGAGAGAGAGAGAAATCCCCCGCCTGTGTTCCAACAGCCAGTGCCAACCCCACTCCGGCTCCTCCCCACTCCCAGGCGCGGCCAGGCAGGCTGGGCAACCTGCTCCCAGGGTCACGCTCTGCAGCTGGCGTTCCCCAACCCAGGCTCCTGATCACACTTCGCACGCAAACGCGTTTCCCTTTGGGTTATCCTCCAGCACCCTGCTGCAATGCCTGAGATGCAAGAGCTGCAGGGGGTGGGTAAACCTGGGACCGAGGGGCGGAGCTGCAGCTCCCCAAGGTGAACTCTGCTCAGCAGCCTAAAAGGGAGCTTCAGGAAGACAGCTGGGCAGAGATAGAGGCCACCTGCCTAATCCCATCCGATGCTAAATCTCCCAGGCCGCCTGCAGATGGGCAATGGCAGGCGCAGCTGGCAGGCCCGAAGTTCAGAGAGTGCCAGCATGCGACACTCCACCGTGACCCAAGCCACACTGCAGGCCGGGGCCTCGGGGACCATACCACCCTCACAAGGGAGAGCTGCTGCCGTCGGTGGCACCACGCAGGTCTCCAGGGAGGTACCAGAGCAGCCCTTGGCTGGACCCTCCTGACCTATAGCCAACCTTCTTATTCCAGCAGCCCAACCCCACTCCCAGCCCCCCACATCCTGAACCTACAGGCATGAGTCACAGGTTGCGATGCAATCCTATAGAGACACAGGAAGGTGAGGAGGAACAAGAGCCTTTCAGCTCAAGCCCACAGCAATCGGAGGAGCAGCAGGGCGGCCGAGGAGCTGCTTCTGGGGCCAGGCAGAGAACACCCTCCCCCCGGCTGATGGCGCCGCGCTCTCTGCTGCACAAGGAGAATGAAACGCTTTCCCCCGACTGTACCTGGACCACCTGGGTGAAACAAGGGGACAATTTCTGATGGAAAAATGACCATTTCCTCCTGCAAACAACATATAGATCCCTTAGCAGCCTCCCTCTCCCCAGTTAAACCTCTCATTAGATCCCACTGTTAGAGCCTTGATCTCACTGTTGCCACCCTTCACTGTCTATATTGCACCAGCAAGCTCTTTGAGGCAGGCCCTGGCATGACTGCGTTCACAACATGCACAATTACCATGCGATGCAAGTAACAAAGACTAACTCTGCTACCTGGCCTTGCAGCATGTATGCTAGATGTAAGCTACCACTTCAAGGGGGTTGCTAGCCAATGGCAGTGCTGCATCTCGTCCTGGGTGGGCAGCACGGGTGGAGCAGAAGCAGTACACATTGGGGGGCATGTGAAGCAGAGAGGTGGGCCGATTCCCCTCGGGGCAGTCAGCGATCCCTGCTGGAACAGAATACAGCTGCACACCTTCTCCACGGCTCAGGCCGCCATGGGTCAGTCTCTCCACTGGCTCCCAGTCGCTTTCAATGCCAATTTAACGCCTTGTTCCTAATTTTAAAAACAATTTATAGCCCTACCCCCAGCTATATCAATGACTGAATTCTGATCCATGAACTACTGTAACAGCTGTGCTTTTCAGGGACAATGTGGAGCGCTAAGCCCAGGACAAAGCACGCAGGACTGGGCAGGGGACAAAGCAATCTTCCAAGCAGAATGGGGAAATCCTGAATCGGACCATCTTTAGGAAAGGCTGCAAAACTTTCCTTTCTGAGAAGCCCTTTCCACCACAAGAATGACACACACAGCACGACATCCCCTCTACAAGCCCCTACCAGCAAAAAAAGAAAAACCTACCCCAGCCTCAACCTACCCAGGAGTTTGGGTCCTGAAAATGGAGAAATGCCAGAGATCCCTACTAGGGACTTCACTATTGCTACTGATTTTACACTGAAGGTGTCCAGATACTATCATGATGAGTGGCAGGATAAAATCCTAAGATACGATATAAGCTCTGAGCAGCCAAGTCCCCCAGCCATTTCGCGGCTAATGTGACTGGTGCCAACGCACCACTATGGCAAGAGGAGAAATGGCCGGAGCCCCATCTGGATTCTCCAAGCAGGAGAGGTCGCCGTTCCTAGCCATGCAAAGCAACCGCTCAATCTAGCGTAGGCAGTGGAGGAAGCTGCTCAACCCGGCACAGCTACCATCACGTGCTGGGATGGCACAGGATTCCTGACCTAGCAAAGAGCAAGGCAACCAGATTCAGAGAGAATCCACAAGACTGGCAAACCCCTCCCAGCTCCCATCAGTCCCCAATCAACCTTGGATTCCCAGTCTCCCAGAGCACCCCCCTTCCCAACCAAAAGCCCTAACTCCAGACCTGCTACTAAATACCAATAGCTTTCAAATGCAGCAAGAAAGAGCCTGAGGTAAGGTCAGAGTCACCAGTTGTTGCCATGATGACCAGCCTGTTAGAGATTCACCGAGTGACAGAAGCTACTTATGTTTGTAAAATACGTATCTTCTGAAATCAGCCCAATTGCCTGTCACTGGCTGAGCAGAGTGCGCAGTGCAAAGCAGCGTATACCAACGCCAGAGTGAACACCTTGTGATCCTCTCACATTCAGTCCCCTGGAAAGAGGAGCTCCAGTCACCCTTTCTAAGAACAGAGCAGCAGCTCATAAAACTGGACGGCAGAAAAACCTAAAATGGATCCTAACAAATATTTCTCTACACAGCACAGTATTAACCTGTGGAACTCACTGCCACATAGTTCAAGAACTTATTAGGAAACCTAAATAAAAAGGATGAGAGGTTTATATGGATGAGGGCTATAAATCCTCCTGCTCCATGCATCAGCCAACCACTGACTGACTGCAGTTAGGTAAAAACGTCCCTTGTGGGCAGGTCATTCCATAACTGAAGTCTCTTTGCACCTTCCTCTGAAGCAACTGGTGCTGGCCATGTCAGAGCCAGGATACCAGGCTAGATAGGTCCCTGTTCTGATTTGGCCTGGCAATGTCTGTCTTCCTAAGAGACTTTTCAGTCTGGGATCCCTTAGTGCAAAGCAGAACCAGCACGAGGGGAATTTTCAAATTTGATCTCTGAAATGATTTAAAAATCCATGGTAGTTGCTGGTTAGTTACATAAATCACCCAATCAGGAAGCAGGAACAATACCATGTGACTTCTACTGCTAACCAGTAAAGAACCTGATTTCACAAACTCAGTGAAAACCACCCATAGGGCGAGAATAATCCGCAGGAGGAATTTGGGAACAGTTCTGAATCATGAATGAGCCCAGGAACTTCATGCTAGGGGTGCTTTGGCCACTCCTAAATAATCAGCAGTCCCCACTGGAGAACCCCCACTAGTCTCCCTCCTGAACCCCCCCTTCCCTCAGAGCCCAATTAGATACATCTCCCACCCTGCAGGCATCCTAGGACAATCCAAAGCACACACAACTCTTTGAGGCCCTGTGATTTTTTGGGCAATTCACAGGCTACCCCTTTTTTCTTCACCAGCACCCCACCATGCCTAGCCCCTTCCCACCTATAGTGCAGGGACCCAAAGATCCTAAAGCTAGCTCAGACCCCACTCTGGAGGGGGAGGGTAAAAACTGCGCCTATCGCTGAGATCTCAGGCTGCATGCTGCCCTGATCCCAGCCAGATGTATCCTCAATAAGGCAGTAAGTGCTGCTATCAAGTGGGAAGTGATGAGTCAGTGGTCTCTGGCAGAGAGCTTAGCCAGTTTCACTTCATAGCCATAAAAAAAAAAAAAACCCAGCTCCCCTGGTTAAAGTCCAATTCGTACAGAAGAGGAAATTTGCTTTAACAATCCCAAAGGGTACTAAGCAGCAGGAGACAGAGCTCCCAGTCCCCCTCTTGCTAGATTATTAATCCAAAGAGTCAAACAGATATGTGCTCTCCAGCTTTCTGCCCAACACGATGCCTCCAACGATACTGGCACAGCATGCGTTGTAAACCATCCACTGCACTGTGCCCGGCTACGTGACCCATTGGAAAATTAGAAGACAGGCTCATGGATGTCTCAAGTTTGAGAAGCTCAGCTCATCTCTTGCCCTGGAGGCAAGCAAGCTTTGTCACTGAGAGCAGAGAGAGATGTAAACACAGGCCACTCACATCTACCCAAATAAAACCTCCGCAGCAAGGTGTTACACAGAGAGGTCCATCACGTTTTGTATCCTGGCACCTGAGGCTCCAAGAGGAAGGGGAAAGAAAAGCCTCATGATGTCCCAGGCCAATTGTGCATTACTGCACAGGAGGGACACAGTTCCTTCCTGACCCCTGAAAAGTGATCACTGAATGCCCTGAAGCATGGCATTCAATCATCCCTATCTTAAATCTCAACCTCTGTTGCTCACCCCCAAGGCATCAATTATCAGAGGGATAGCCGTGTTAGTCTGGATCTGTAAAAAGCAACAAAGAGTCCTGTGGCACCTTATAGACTAACAGACGTATTGGAGCATAAGCTTTCGTGGGTGAATACATCTGACGAAGTGGGTATTCAGCCACGAAAGCTTATGCTCCAATACATCTGTTAGTCCATAAGGTGCCACAAGACCCCAAGGAATGGTACACTGCAGACTAGAGAGAAAGCTGTTTACCGTGCTACCCCTTTCAGCAGCACTCAGGATAGAAGGAACGCCATATCACTCCCCAGCAGAGGGAAGTGGATTCATTCCACAGGGCTATCGGTCTTTCTGCACCATTTGGTCTTTGGCATCTTCCTAGTGGGTATTTGTAGCTCTGTGGACCGCAGGATCCTGGGAGCTAGTATACGGCCAGTCCATTATAATGCTACTCAAGTCAAGTACCATTTGAATCAGTGGACGGTACCCAGGGGAGCTGAGATGCATGCTCAGACGGATGCACAGGGCAGCAAAGCAGGCAGATGGGCGTGAGAAGAGAACTGCGGGTGGGGGATGGGGTCAAGAGGAGGCCCAGTTTGCTAAGGATTGTTTGGGGGCATGATCCCTGCTAAGTGGCTCAGAAAGGGGCTGGCTGCTCCTTTTGTTAAATGAGGGGTTCACCACCCCTCCTTGTGAAGCAGCTGGAGGAGTGGTGAACCTGCCTGGGGAACAGGCCCTCCCCGGGGGCTGGCTCCAGTTAGAAACCCCGATAACAAGAACTGTGGTTAATGAAACAAGGGGAGGGTAGAGGATGGGACAAGGCAGCCCCCTCCAGGGAAGGGACAGAAGGGGGGCGTGTGGCACCATCTGTGCCCTCGGCAGAAGCTCTCTCCAGGAGCCCAGCATAGGGCTGATGTGCTAATGCTGGTCCTGCCACACAGCGCTCCCTCCCCGGGCACGGGGCAGAGGCTCTGGGCTCTCGTCAGCCGCCCCAGTAGAGAGCTACTGCCTGAGCCAAGCAGGTTGAGGGCTCTGGACCAGTCCAGAGCCGGGCTGGGGGCAGGCACTGCCCTGCAGGGGGAATGGGAGCCCAGTTCAGAGCAGAGCGGCAGCTGGGCAGCCAGGCTGAGCTTAGGGGCACCTCTCTGGCAGAGCTCAGTGCGTAATGAAAGAGGTGCTGGGGCACAAGCGATTTTTTTACATTCACAGCTGAGTATCAGAGGGGGGCCCGGTTAGCCGGGGTCCACAAAAACCACCAGGCGTCTGCTGGCACTTGAAAGACCAAATACATCTGATAGTCTTTCAAGTGCCACCAGACTCCTCCTTGTTTCTAGCCCTGCCAGGGCCAGACGGGTCGGGGCTCGGCCCTGCCAGGCAAGCCCGGCTCCCCCAGCACCAGCCAGCAGCAGGGCCTGGCACCTCCCCCGGGAGCCGGGCCCATCCCGTCTGCAGCCCCGGGGGCGCCCACCTGCAGCTCCTCGAAGGCGTCGTCCACGTTGGTGACCTGGTGCTGCTCGTGCACGGCGGGCTCGTCGCAGAAGAAGCAGACCACGGCGCGGTCCGTGAGGCAGAAGAGCTTGACCTTCTCGTGGTCCTTGCAGGGCGCGGAGCTGCGCCGCGCGCTCAGGATGGCGTCCAGCGGGAAGGCCGCGTAGCGCTCCACGATGTTGGCGAGCTTGAGGCTCGGCGCCAGCGTGGGCTCGGCGAAGGTGCGGCGGCACTCGGGGCAGTCGCGGGCGCCCTGGTGCTCCTGCCGGACCCAGTGCTCCGTGATGCATTTCCGGCAGAAGTAGTGCTCGCAGCCGAAGCTCACCGGGTCCTGGTAGATGCTCAGGCAGATGGAGCAGAGCAGCTCGTCTTTCAGGCTGCAGGCCATGGCGCCCGGGGGGCCAGGCGGGGGCAGGCGCCGCGGGTCCGGGCCCCCCGCCAAGCGGGGCTGCCCCGCCGGGCCCTAAAGCCGGGAAGCCCCAGGGGGCGGCTCTGCCCCCGACACTGGCTCCTCGCGCCTCCCCCGGCGGGGTTCAGCCGCGGAGCTGCGCGCCCCGGGCAGGCTGGCCCCGGCTCAGGGAGCGGATCCGCCCCCGCAGCGCGCACACGCCCAGCCTTTGTGTCCCTGCTTCCGCGGAGCCGGGCGGCCACCGGCCCTTCGTGTCCACACCCGCCTTGGCGAGCTGCCCCCGGGGGCCGATCCGAGCGGGGGACGCTGCCTTGGGGGGCTCAGGCCCGCTGTGTCCCTGGGCGCAGCGGCCTCCGGACTCTCCCGCGGCTCCAGCTCGGGGAGCGGCGCCGGTGCAGTAGCTGGCGCGGAACCAGCCAAGCCCGGCTCGCGGGAAGGGGCAGGAGCGGGGGGTCTCCCCTCCCCTCCCCTCGCCGCGCCGCGCCGCTGCCAGGACAAAGGGAGACCGCGGAGCTCCGCGCCGTGTCCCGCGCACCTGCTCTCCCCGTTCGTCAGTGGCAGCGACCGGGGAATTTCCTCCTAGTTCTGCGCACTGGCTGGGCGGGGGCGGGGAGGGGGCTAAAGGCGCAGGGATCCCGGGAGCCGGGGACGGGCTGGGGGCGCTCCTCCCGCTGACATGGTGCCGCGGGCTCGGGAGGGCTGGGAGCGGGCTCGTCCGAGGATCGTCCGCTCCTGACAGCGATACGCGGAGCCCGCAAGAGGCACTGGCCGCAGAACAATACGTGAAGCAGCCCGGCCCGCACCCCCCGCCGGCCCCCTGCACGTGTGTGGCGCCTGCTGCCTCCTCGGCACTGGGAAGCCTGCAGTGCCCAGCCCCCCTGGGAGCTCGGAGTTGCCTCCCCATTCGGGGGGGTGCCTGGGACCCGGCCGCAGCACACAGCTGACTGCTCGGGGGGCGGGGAGGAGGAGGAGCAGGCTGTGCCCAGCGGGGGGCAGTGTCCCCCCTACATGTGCCCTGCGGCCCCCAACCTCAGCACAACCCACGCGCGTCCGGACTCACGCGAGAGCCGGCGGGGAAAATGTTTGGTTGGAATTTGCTGATTTGGCGAAGTCGTGGGTCTGGTTCCATTTCGCCCAAACTCGCAGAAATCAGGCAGGTTCCCCGCTCGGCCCCGGGCAGCCCGCCGGGCAGGTTGCTGGGCGCTAGCCAGGCGGAGTGCCCTTGCCCTGCCGCTGGGGCTCTGCCCCCCCCCCTCCCCCGGAGAATTTAGAACTTCGGGGCTTGGTTCCAAAGCGGACCCAAACCACATTCTGACATATGGAACACCCCCCCCCCCGAAAGGGAAGGAGTGAGTCCAGCTCTAGTTACCCTTTCAGGGGTTTCCCGGGCCTGAGACCCTGCCACTGTCTGTGGCTTAGTGGGTGCATCCGCCCTGCTGCCATCCCTAAAAGTTCAAAAATCATGCCTCCGATCCCCACAATCACCAGATGGTTTAAATAAGATTATTCTGTTGTTTTTTTTTTCCACACTCCCCAACCCCCCCCCCCCCTCCCCCGGGCTGGGGCAGTTTTGGCCCCGCCCCCCCCCCCCCCCCCCTCCATACACAGTGCTGGGGCAGTTACAGCTCTGCCAGCCCCCCTTTCCCCCATTAGAAGTGAGGGCAGTTGGGTCCCAGTTACACCACACTCCCAGTCCCATTCCCAGCTCTGCCCCACCCGCAACTGTGGGGCCCTTGAGCCCTTCCCAAGGTCTAGGGCAGTAGCCACAGTGGGTTCCTCTTCTCCCCCGTCCCACACCTGGATGGGGGCAGCTCCAGGGAAGGCAGGGCTGCTCCTCTCCCTCCTCCCATACCCAAAACTCCTCAGGCTCCTGAGGGGAGGGGGGAGAGTGCTGCATGCATCCTGCAGCAGCTCTGTTGGGTTGCTTTTCCCGGGAGGATGGGGAACAGAGGGGGTTTCCCCTGGGCGGGGTTGGAAATCCCTTAGGATTTGCTGTAATTGATTGAAAGGTCAAAATCCCTGCAACTAGATAGTAGGCATTTGTCCCTGCCATATCACTGGGCCCGAGGTCCCAATAAACAGGGAAAGCAGCAACTGCCTTGGCTCAAACACAGGTGGGATCCTGAAAGCCCTAAGGGCCAGATCCGTAAAGGTATTTAGGCTCCTAACTCCCATTACAATCAACAGCGTATGTCCCATTGACAACGGGGCTTGTGCTCCTAGATCAATCAGTTGCTTTGGAAAAGACCAATCTCCTCTCTGGTAGTTCTAGTCACCTTATATGTTACTTGTAACCGCGAATACATTTTCAGACCAAGGAGTGATTTTTAAATTGTCCTTCTAAGCTTTAAAGCCTCCCTCAGTCTCCCAAGATAACTATCACTGTCCCAATTTCATCAGCGGGGCTACTCAGCTACTGAGATGACTTGCCCAATAGCAGTGGTGGAACCAGGGCAGGAACCTAGATCACAGCCCTTCCCACAGCTGGGAGCAGAACCCAGGAGTCCTGACTTCTAGTTCCCCGCTTTAATGACTAGAGACCACACAACATGTGTGTCTGGTGATACTACAGAGCATGAGACCATAGCCTGAAGCTGGATTTAGAGCCTTAATGGAGGGACATTTCAGTGGGTAGGAGGGGACAGTATTTGATGGTATACTTGATTATAAAATACGATGTTCTCTTTTGTTTTATCCCTATCCCTTGAAACCATTTCCCACATTGTATCTTTGCTTCTCTGTACCATATGCTTTATTTCAAGCCCCTCACATCCATCTATCTGTCTCTATACAGTCCTTCTATCTATCCATCTATCTATCCCTATACTGCCCACTATCTATCTAATCTGACTCGGGTATTTCAACCTCACCTCTTTGTACTGATCTATCTATTATTTTTTATAGTATGTGTATAGTGCCATTGATGTGAATCTAATTATCTATTTATCTTCCTCCCCCACATCTGTCTGGCCCCTCTTCCAGCCCCCCTCACCTATCCCCTCGCTTGGCAGTTTGAAATCTGACATCCTAAAAAGTTCCTTAAGGAGACTGTTGTTCCTTACTTTACAGATGCCACATTCTTATTACGACAACAAACGCTGAGCAAGAAGAGCGCTAGGCTGTACACACCGGTTTGTTATTGTAGGGTTGCACACAGTGACAAAAGGGCTGCTGACTGATTTTTTTAAAAGCAGAAAACAGCACAGAAATATTTGCTTTGATAAAAAAACCACAATTTGAAGAATGGCCTGAAACTTGTGACTTTTGGATCAGACAGCGGAGGGGGGGGGATTTTGAACTAATCCCCGCCTCTAGCACTCTTCCAGCACCCACATGACTAGTGAGAAGCGATACTGCTCCCGGAGCTGCCGCTCACCCAGGCCGCAGCCTGTGCAGCGCAGATATATGACCCCAGCTTCAATATGAGCAAATTCCATCTTTCTGATACGAGTTTCGCTCATGGCCAAACTAAACACACAGGGAGGTTGGCTGCTGGCCAGGGCTGCGAGGGCCCCGCAAAGAGCCCCGGGGGAGTTTCTGTGCAGTGCTGTAATGGCTCTGCCAGGAATGTGCTGCTCCCTGACCTCACAATGCTGCCTCACAGCTCGCTGGGGCAGCTCCAGCGCCATGTTTGCAGTCCAGGCTGTATGGCACTGCGGGTTCTGCAGGGGGGCCTAAGCCCGGAGGAGCGCAACCCATTCTCCCTGCCCCGAATGCCCTGGGGCAGCAGCAGCAGACACCCAGCTACAAAACCCTCTAATTGAATCCCAAGGAGAATCCAAAACAGAGTCCAGCTCACCCAGCATCCGCCCTGAGAGCACCCAGCACCTTTCAGACCAAGGTGCAAGAAACCCCCTAGTGGAGCACTAAGGAATAACCTGCCCATGGGTGAAGCATGGCCGCTGAGAGCAATTTTAGCCCGTCTAAGAATGTGTATTTCCTATCTATGGGGGTTCTCATTAGCCATTTACATGTCCACTCCCTATTTTAATCGTGCTGAGCTCCTCACCTATCTATCATAGGTATTTGCCTGGCCTCTGCTAACTTCCCAATCTTTAATGTATTTATCCTCACAACAGTTATGGGGGGGGGGGCTATTCTCCCCATGGGAAAATGAGACACAAACTAAAATAACATGTCTAAGGTCACACAGGAAGTCTATGGGGAGCAGAGAATTGAAGCCAGGTCTCCCAAGTGGCTAGGCTACTGCTTTGATCATCCTCCCTCTCTCAGAGATATCTTCTGGCAGTGAGTTCCACAGGTTCCACAATGTTTCCTTTTTCTGTGGTCATTGCCAGCGTGTTGGTTTTGTATTATGAGAAATGGTAAATGGGAGAATCTGGGCCATTCAGTGTCATATCCCCGCTTATTCATCTTCTCTCTAAACTAAACAGTCACAATCTTTGCAGTCTCCCTTTGTGTAGAAGTCTCGCTAGGCCTCTAACCATTTTCGGTGTCCATCTCTGAACCCCTCTATCTTGCTGAGAAGGGGTCTACACACACTATTCCTTGTGGAGGGATAGAACGGCATGATAACGTTTGCTGTGTTATTCTCTATCCTACTCTTTTGGCATCCCAATATCATGTTTCCATTTCTGACTGTCGCTGTGCAAAGGATCTGAAAACATTTTACAAACTATTTGCCCAACATTTTCAGATGCGGCCCTGAAATTAGGGGTGCCTCAGTTTTGGGGGAATCACACTGAGACACCCCAATAATGAGGCATCCAAACCTCAAAGGCCACTTTTGAAAATGTTGGCCTATACCTGTAGGAATGACTTCAGCCACCACTGGAATGCAGCCACCTCTGGGATGCTGCAGCGGTTTAACAGCGTAGAGCAATGTTACATAACAGTTTAGGACAAGTGCAGGAGAATATCATATCTTCATGAAATATAGGGGAATTTAAGGATGCTGAAGGTAATGAACTGCACTGGAATTTGCCCTGGATGTGTATACGAACAATTTGGCAGAACTTGCCACAGCAGCTAAATGACAGGGTTATGCGCACTGATCTCTTCGTCTCCCTCCCAGATGGTCCAGCCCAGCCAAGAAGGTTCTGTGCCCTGCATTGCCAGTTGCTGTTCTGCCCCAAGGCTGCAACCAGGCTCCCTCTGATCATGGGGCCCAGACCCTATTGATCCTACACAGTGAATGGTGGGAAGGGCTAGAGAAGGCAAAGATGAGGAAGGTGTATATGCACCTGGGGGATGAGGAAAGGAGGCAGCCAACCTATCCAGTTGCTTATGTAGCTTGGGGCAGGGACTGTGCCCTCCCGGATGTTTGATGCCAGGCTGAGCATGATGCTAGTGCTCAACAAATATCGATGATCACAATCAGCTCTAAGAAAGAAGAACAGGAGGACTTGTGGCACCTTAGAGACTAACATATGCATCTGATGAAGTGGGTTCTAGCCCACGACAGCTTATGCTCTAATAAATGTGTTAGTCTCTAAGGTGCCACAAGTACTCCTGTTCTTTTTGCGGATACAGACTAACACGGCTGCTACTCTGAAAACAATCAGCTCTGACTGCCTGTGAGCAGTGGTCATTACCCTGGGCTTGTTGGGGAATTTGCCATGCCTCCCAGTGTGCAGTCTCAAGAACTCTTGACACCAGGGCAGTATTTTTGTGCTGTTGACCTGATACCATCACTGGACTCTGAGCAGCAGCAGGGTAATTGTAGGGACCAGTTGGTCTTGGAGGAGCAATCAAGAAATGGGTGTATGTGAGAGAGAAACATATCATGGGCCTGGAGCATTGAGCTTGTTTCCTTTGCCTCCCCGGGATCAGCTGTGAAATGGCTTTGCCCCTGCAGTATTCCCCTCCACTCAGTGCTGCTCATCTAGCCTGGGTAATACAATTGCTGGTGAACTCATCACCTACAGGGACTGAACGCATGACCTGGGGATCTCAGACCCAGAGTCTCTAGTGCCTGAGCTCAAGGACAAGGTCCCCTGCAGGCAGCAGCAGACTCATCAAAGAAGCCGCACTGTGTGAACACAGGGTACATCAGGCACATGTGGATTGCTGCAGAGCTGCTCATAGGAAGTGGTCCAGGTGTGGTGGCAGCACAGAGTGTGCCCAATCAGCACCTGGGCATCGCTGCCAGTAGAAGGTGCCTACCCAGTGACTATTGCTAGGGCAAGCCAGGGTGGGAGACGGCAGAGAAGAACTGGGAAAGGGAGGGGAGGAGGGAATGCTGTGGAAAGGGATGGGTGAGCAGAGAGTGAGGGAGATGGACCAACAGCCCCTTCCAGCTGAACACCTCATTTTGCAGATGTGAAGGAATTTAGTCTCACAGCCTGAGAGGTGGGGGGTTGTCTACAAGTCTTTGGAGCCAGAAATCACTTGGCAGCCCCGGGTAGCAGTGTGACGGACTGTCCTCTCATGACAGCAGTGTCATGGAAGGCTGAGATGAAGCCGGCCTGTCATGACCTGATCTGATTTAAGGGTGGACGGAAAATGTGCTGTAAAGAAACCATCCTTATTCTCCCTCCAGCTCTGAGTTCTAAACCTGCTCTGGGCTAGTCCCTGCACCAGTCACTCCCATAGAGCAGAAAGCAAGAGCCAGGCTTTGGAGTCTCACTTGACTCCTCGTTCCCCAAGCTCCTGTGGGTGCTGTGGACACAACAATCACGTTCAATCAGGGAGTCTGTGACGGACAGTTTTTGATTTCCTCTCACAAGCTATCATCCTTCAGCTCCACTCACTGTCATGGTTTCCATCAATGTCGTTATCCTCACTGGAGCTTGAAAGGCCTGTGATTGATTTTTCCCCCCGAAGGGGAGGCCAGCTGGGCTACATCTCTCTAGGGAGCTGCTGAAGGAGGCCGGGGCTGCTGCAGATCCTGCCAGCATTCAGAGAGGGCACAGCCTTCCCAGCTGTGAACTCAGTGGCTTTCCTCCCAGAGGACCAGCCTCTCTCATTCACACAGCTGCACTCCCAGCAGCTATTCTCTTGTGTCTCTGGCTCAGAAGTCACAGCTCCCTTTCAAACGTTGTGTCCCTGGTGCTGTCGGTGGGGAAACAATGTCTTAGGACAGGGGTCGGCAACGTTCGGCACGCGGCTCGCCAGGGTGAGAAGCCACGGCCAGCACATCGCTCGCCCGCGCCACTTCTCGCTGCCCCCATTGGCCTGGGACAGCGAACCGCGGCCAGTGGGGGCCATGATCGGCTGAACCTGCCATGTCACCAGGTAAATAAAACTGGCCCGGCCCGCCAAGGTGCTTACCCTGGCGAGCCGTGTGCCAAACGTTGCTGACCCCTGTCTTAGGATGTGCTGCAGATTTCATTTCCCATCGTTCGCACGCAGGCTACATGCTGAACATCCTCATCTGGAGTCCGAGACGCATCTGGTGCCTGTTACCTGATTCTGGTCTGATTACACTGTCACTAGGCCTGGATATCGGTAATACGCTGTTTGGATTTGGATTTCCAGCCTTATAATCAAGGCCGGCTCCAGGCACCAGATGAGAAAGCACCTGGGGTGGCACATTGTAAGGGGCGGCCAGCCCAGCCCTGAAGGGGCACGGACCCCGACCCAGGGGGGCAGGAACTAGTGATCCCCGCTGCTCATCGTGCCGCCGGGCTCCCTGGGACGTGCCACTCCCCTCCGCCTGCACTGGCCTCCGCCTCCCACGCTGCTCTGAGCCCGGCCCGGCCGAGCCGCCTTTAAAGGAGCGGCTGAGCCAGCACCTCCTGCAACCCCCGGGCACTGGAAGGAGGGACGGTTCTGCGGCGGCCCGGCGGGCAGTGGTGGCAGGGACGGTTCTGCGGCGGCCCGGCAGGCACCGGAGGGAGGGAGGATTCTGCGGCGGCCCGGCGGGCAGTGGAGGGGCGGGCCCCACTGATCCCTGCGCCGTTTGCACTGTGCCAAGCCCCGCTGCAATGCCGGCCCCATGCAGAGGTCGCAGACCCCAGCCAGCACTGCCTGTGTTGGCCCCCTTGGAGCCTGCTGGAGGGGGGGAACCCCTCTTGCCGGGCTGCAAGTGGACCGCAGTGCCTGGCTGCCCACAGGCGGAGGGAGTGGGCGGGTGCCGCCCTTCACCCCCCTGCAAGCTGCCTTGACCGCCCTCCACGCGCTCCCTGCGGCTGCCGTTTGTGTTTGTTTTGCTTTGCTTTGGCAGTCCAGCCACCTTTTTTTTTTTTGTGTGTGTTTGCCTGGGGCAGCAAAAAAGCTAGAGCCGGCCCTGCATACAGCTAGCTGGTGCTATCACATTTGTTAATCCCCACCCACTCCTTTGCTGTATCTGCCTGCTAAGCTTCACCTTGGGGCCAGGACTGTCACTGGCTGCATGTTTGTACAGCTCCAAGCACCAAGGAGCCCTGACCTCAGCTGAAACCTCTAGGCAGCCTGCAGTGTAACCCAGAGGGCCGGTCTGTGTGTGGGCTGCTCCTTCCTACATTTCAAACAGCTGCTCTCCTCCGCTCGGTTCAAGTTAGTCTGTGGCCCAGCACTGTACAGCCTGAGAGCTGACTTCCCAGTCATCAGGGAAGTCTAGTGCCGAGCACAGGGGATTGGGAATCGGGCCTCCATTCCTGACTCCAGCACAGGCCTGAGAGAAGTCGCTGTGCCTCAGTGTATGTCTACACTGAAGTGTGAGCCGAGGCTCAGGCTCAGTCCAGAATCCCCCTTCTGTCTACACTCACATCTCTCAGCCTTGGGCTCAGACTCAGGGTCCTAGGACCCCACGGGGGGTTCCAAACCTGAGTCCATCTGGGACCCAGCACATCTGTGAGTGGAATGGGCTGGTCAGCTACCGAGGTGGCCCTGAAAAATATTCCCTTCCCCAAAACGTGGCTGCCTATCTGGAATTCCTGCTCTGGGAAAAGCTTACAGCTATCAGCACCTGGGATTAGGTCAAAATTCATAAGGGAAACTACAGGATGCTACATTAGCATCCATATGGGTTGGTGCCTCCCCATGGTGTCCAGTACAGCCCATTATGACTGTATGGAAACCCACAGAACTCTGCTAGCACTCCCCTTCCTCCTCCCCCCCCGCCCCCCGCACATTTCTGGGCTGCACTCAACCCCCCAGTGTATTCTGGACAAAAGATTTTGCCACCTGTGGACCAGATGGACTACACTGAACTGAACTGGACTACAATTGTAAATGGACCCCATTTCAAGCCCCCTTCCCCAGTTCACTGCTAGCAGGCGGCTTGTTACATTGTTGATGTAATTACGCCTGCTGAGAGTGTACGTCAATCTTTTGGCAGAGCTTCTGAGATCAATTCCATAAGCCAAGGCAAAAAAGGGTGCGCAGGGTCCCTAAGAGGAACAGTGGGGACACTAACTCCATTTAAGACAATGTCACTTGGTGGGAATAGTGCACAGCCTGTCCTTGGACATAGATTCCTGATCAGCAGAAAACCCTGGCATCATGATCTTTCCCAGTGCAGCCAGGTTGCCGTTCATAAATTGGCCTCCGTGGTCCCCAAGGGCCTGCGTACCAATGGAGTACAACTCGCTGCGGTTTACATACTCATGTGCTTCTTGAGGAGGGCAAACTCTGGGCACGAGTCCCATCAATGGCCCCGGCCCAGTTTGGAAACCCCATCCTCTCAAAGCCAGCAGCTACCTCTGGAATATCTAATGCTTGCCACTGTGGAGTAACCCACATGCTGGATCCCCTCAGAAATCTCCACCACTGCTGTACCCACAGTTCAGTTTCCAGTCCCAGAGTGGTTGGCAATGGACCTGGAACAGTCTGAGGTAGCTTCAGAGGGCTTATAGCAACCAGTGTCAGGACCAGCATGGCTGCCCTCATGCATGCGTGTACCGTGAAGATGGAGGGGTGGGGCAAGCTACTCACAAAGCTCCACATATGTAGCTTTCTTCAGGCAAAAGTTCTGGACCCACTGCTGGTCATCTCAGGTCTGCATGACTCTGTGCTTGTGGTGCTGCTCCGGACACACCCGTCTATGAAGGGGACATCAGCGGCTGTGCTGAGTCATGAGCAGCACCAGTCATTTCGAGTCTGCTGTGTCTGTGTCCTCCTCTGCCTGCTCCATCGTCAGCTGTGTCAGGTGCCTTCAGGGGGTCAGGTTGAGGCCTCTTGGGAGAAAGGTGTGCTGAGCAGGCGGGAGGCTTGGAGCTGGGGAGGATAGAGGGATAGTGGATCAAGTCAGGAAGGGGGCTTCTGCTATAGGGGCCTCATGGAAGGAGTCAGAGAGACGAGAGGAGGGTTCTGTTAACAGTGCCCCTTCGGGCATCCTCAGAAAAGGACCTAGGGGTTACAGTGGATGAGAAGCTGGATATGAGTCGACAGTGTGCCCTTGTTGCCAAGAAGGCTAACGGCATTTTGGGATGTATAAGTAGGAGCATTGCCAGCAGATCGAGGAACGTGATCGTTCCTCTCTATTCGATATTGGTGAGGCCTCATCTGGAGTACTGTGTCCAGTTATGGGCCCCACACTACAAGAAGGATGTGGAAAAACTGGAAAGAGTCCAGCAGAAAGCAACAAAAATGATTAGGGGGCTGGAGCACATGACTTATGAGGAGAGGCTGGGGGAACTGGGATTATTTAGTTTGCAGAAGAGAAGAATGCGGGGAGATTTGATAGCTGCTTTCAACTACCTTAAAGGGGGGTTCCAAAGAGGGTGGATCTAGATGGTTCTCAGTGGTACCAGATGACAGAACAAGGAGTAATGGTCTCAAGTTGCAGTGGGGGAGGTTTAGGTTGGATATTAGGAAAAACTATTTCACTAGGAGGGTGGTGAAGCACTGGAATGGGTTCCCTAGGGAGGTGGTGGAATCTCCTTCCTTAGGGGTTTTTAAGGTCAGGCTTGACAAAGCCCTGGCTGGGATGATTTAGTTGGGAATTGGTCCTGCTTTGAACAGGGGGTTGGACTAGATGACCTCCTGAGGTCCCTTCCAACCCTGATATTCTATGATTCTATGATCCCTAGCTAAGCAGTGATGATCCCTTGCTAAAGGTGCAATGAAGTTGTGTCTGGGGATACAGACAGGGCCAATGGCTTTGCTGGGGGCAGGACTGGGGCCAGGGTCCATAGCACAGGTCTCGTGGCTAAGCGGCGAGTGATGTATTTGTTTCACAGCCACATGCTCTAATGTCCCGACATCAGCGATGTGGGAGCAGAACCATCTCCTGACCAGCTCAGTGCCATAATGCAGAGGGGCAGCTTTGCTGACAGAGCCCGGCGCATTGCTCAGGACAGGCTCGCCTGTCTGTTCACGTCCAGCCTCTGCTGCTTGTAATTCACAGTGCTGCTGGTCAACACTGACATTACATGTGCTCCCGGGCGCCTGCTGGGAACGCGCTCGCTCCCTCTTGGTTAGACTGCACAGTTACCCCGAGCCCACAGCCAGGCAGCCCCAGGGCCCAGTCTGGGATAAGCAGAGCAGGGTCAGAAGGCGCCCGCTAAGCTGCTCTAGCTAGCACTCTGAAGAGTCCAGGCAAGGCTCTGTAGGCTTGTGCTGAGCTGGTGAAGTGAAACCCTCGCCTGCCCCGTGCTTTCCTCAGCCAGCTTAGCACCTGTTTGGACCCGAGAGCTCAGTTCTTCCCCTGGGAATGTGCTGTCTCCAGCCCGGCTGTGGAGGAGGAGGGGTACTCGACCTGTGCTCTCCCCTCGGTTTCCCTCTACCTGAACCTGAGTCTGATCTGCCAGATTACCCCTCCCCAGGGGTGCACAGTGGGGCAATAATCTTCTGGGGCCCAGGTTCCCCTCCCCTGTGACAATGTCTGGGAATGGGGGAGTTAGTGCATATCCCCCACCACGGTGCTGCCAGGGGCAAGATCCAGGATGAAGCCCACGATCGACAGCTCCGCTCCTCTGGCCCAGTGGAATCTCAACAAGAGCAAAGCTGGTCTGTGCGGGAGGCAGACCCTTCTCTGGGGGCTGCTCTGAGACTGCAGTGAACTCCCCCATCACACACCTCCCCACCTTCCAGTCCAAGCAGGAGCAGCAGAGGCACCCTAAAAGTGGGGGGGAGGGGCCGCAGGCGCCTGAACCGTGGCCCCACCCCCACATCATGTGTCCCCCAAGGCCCCGCCCTTCTCCCTGAGCCGCCGCCCTCGCACTGCCCCTTCCCCCAAGACCCTGCCCCTCACTCATTCCTCTCTGCCTCCTCCCGCCTGTCGCTCACTCCGCTTCTTCCCCCTGTTCCAGTGCCCCAACTCCAAGTGTGAGGCACATTCTTTGGCCTGCCTTTGCTAACAGAAACACACAGCCAAGGTTATATTTAAAAAAAATACACACACTGCCAAGCCAAGCCACTGCACGTAAGACTGTAAGAACGCCCTGGCTCAGCCCAAAGATCCATCTAGCCCAGTGTCCTGTCTTCCGACAATGGCCAGTGCCAAGTGCTTCAGAGGGAGTGAACAGAACAGGCCACTGAGTGATCCATCCTCTGTCGTCCACTCCCAGCTTCTGGCAAACAGAGGCTAGGGCACCACCCTGCATGTGCTTCTTCCTTTGAGGTGAGCGTGAGAGACCAAACACGTGAGAGCTGTGTAGTCACAGGGCTCAGTGCACCATTGGAGGGTGTCTAGGCCCCTATACTGCGCTCAGCACCTTCGTGCTCAGGTAGTCTGGTGATGAACGCAGTATAAGAACCGAGATAGAACAGAATTGAATAGAGGAGCTGCAGCCTCAGCTCCACCCAGGAAAGGCACCTGGAACCCCACAGACCTGGCCCACTGATACACACACATCTCCTGCCCCATGGATCTCCTACCCCACGTGCCAGGCCGGGGGATGGTTTGTGGGGACACACAGCTGTTGTATCTCAGAGTGGTATATTGGGATGTCCCCAGTGCAGCGGCGCTCTGAGCAGCACTCTCCATTGATGAGTAATGCAGACACTGACACACTGATCCGGCTAGTGCTGTGTCCCATCTCCTGCCCCTCCGGAGCAAACCACTGGGCCAGTGAGCATCCAGCAGCTTCCCTCTGACAGTGCCAAACATCTGGCGCTCTGCCTGGGGACCCACATCCTCAGATTTCTCAGCCCCCACTGGTGTGTGCTGGTGGGGTGCTGGGAATGGAGTGAGGCAGCAATAAGGATGGATTACCCATAGGCCTCTGCAGCAGGGCCCAGGCCACAAACTTGTGCCATGCCAGAAACTCCCACCACCCATGGCACTGAGCAGGGCCGGGCCATCCTGGGATCCCTTCCATGCCAGGGGAGGGGCAGGAGAATCCACTTCAGAGACGGGGCAGCAGGCTGAGATGGAAACCCCACAGCGACTACACAATTGGCAGCATTGTAGATCCCTGGGCAGATCCCTGGGCACTGCCCTCTAGCCAAATCAGTACCCACATTCCAGCAATGGGACAGCTGCACTCGTCCTGGCAACACCTGGGCCAGTACCGGCTGGGCTCAGTGTCACGAACCCCTGCTCCATACTGGGAACAACACTTGAGCCATGCCTGCACTGGCACCCATGCTGCAGCTGACACAAGACCTGCTGGTGCGTGTACCAGCTCCCACTGCTTGCTGAGCTCAGGCAGGGCTGACCCTTCCTGCAGGCACTGGCATCGGTGCCCACCCTTTACCGGCTGCATAGCAGAGCCGTGTGTCAATAGCACGCACTGTCGTCCACAGAGCCCCGGCCTGCTCTGGCTAACGGAGCTGCTGCTTTAGCTCTCCTGACTCGAGAGCCTGCATGGGCGGAGCCCACAGTGCTGAGTTCAAATCCTGCCCCTCTAGCGGGAATCTCTGACTGACACCTGGAGTATTTCTGGGGGGTGGGTAGTGTGTGATGCCCGCGCACCATGCTGTGACCCCACTCCTAAAGGATAATCAGTCTCTAATGTGTATGTCCCACTGCCCTCTACTGGAATATGCCAGAATTGCTCCTCTCTACTCACTCCTCAGGGCTGGTCACCGGAGGCTGAGAGTTATTGGTGTCTGGAGTTCGAATGCCGCAGCCTGTGCTGTGCAGATGGCTAATGGCTGCGGTGCCCGGCGGCGCTCGGCCACGGATCATTACAGCTGCTCCAGGACTCGGCTGGGTCGCTGTGATCAGGGGACAGCTATCCAGAGAGCGAAGGGCTTGACAGATGATTTGTGGCAGACCAGAGATGACAGGATGACAGGGAACATATGTTTTCGGTGTTTAATTTGTTGAAGGCAAATTGCTCTTCACAGCTCCGGCTCCCCAGCGGGGCCGGTGCCCGCGGTGGCGAGTGCTGATTGGAGCAGGTGGAGATTGCAAGGAGTCAGTGCCGCTGCTAGCATAGGAGAAACCCCTTCATCTGCGATCCGGGCCTGAAGCATCCCCCAGCTCCCCACACACTGGGGGAGACAAGTGACAAAGCTGCTAGGCCAGGCCCCGGAACGTCCGGCTGGCTCCCCCACAATGCTGGGTGTGATCCGTGGTACCTGCCTGGCCAGGGACGGGGGAGGGGGAATGAGACACAGAAAGGCCGGGGAGAGTGGAGATGGGGAAGGGAAAAGCAGAGGCTGGGCATGGAGGGGGAAGCCGCAAGGGAGGATGGGGTCCGTCTGGGAGAGCAGATGATGTTGGGCTTGGGCTGCTGCCTGGGTTCGTCTCCCTCCCCCGCATACCCCCGCGAGTGATGCTGGGTGGTGCCGAGTGCCCTCCCACCGTACTAGAGTCACCAGTGGGCACGCTTTTGTCTTAGTGGTGCCAGCCCCGCCAAGCCGGGTTCGTACACGTAGCCCCACTGGTCCCAGCAGGGCTGCTCATGGCAGTAAAAGCTACTGTTGCCAGCAGGCTTTGCAGGGTCAGGCCCATTCAGAAGCCATTTCGTCTCTTTACAGGGGTGGTGATTTATGTCGTCCTGCCCCCTGCTGGCCATAGGAAAATGGGCACCCCTGATCCGACGGGCCTGGCATGTCTGAGGAGCAGGCCGGGGGCTGCCTGGGCTGTGCATTGTAGGAGCAGTCCTGAACCCCCTGCTCTAATGACAGCAGTAATCCAGGGTGGCCTACCAGAAGGGGCCTCCCCGGGGTGGTGGGGAGTCCTCGGCTCCCCCAGCCTCCGGCCATGCAGCTCTGTGCTCCATCCCCGGAAGGGGAGGGGAAAGTCTCTGACAATGAGCTGTTCATATTTCAGCTCAGCTCCCAGCCCTCCTCACGCCTACATGTTGCAGTGCAGAAAATCAAAGCCTACGAGCCTCGGAGTCCCACCTGTGCCATGATTAATGACACTCATTAGCAGCTGGCCGCAGAGCAGGCGCCGGAGAGCAGCCATGCTGGGCCTCCTTGCCGTGGGCATCTGGAGGCCTGAGAGAGACGAGAGGCTTGTCTGGGATCCACCGTCGACAGATGCTCTGGGGACCCTCAATGGGCTCATGAGCCGTGTAACAAAGTCTCTGGTCACTGGGCTGGAACTCGCAACACACCAGACTGACGCTGGCTCCTTTACAGAGCCAGGAACTGGATCCCACCCCCACCCCCGATGGGTTTGTGCTAAACTAGAGGGGTGACCCACTGAAGGCTCTTTAGGGGGCACATCCCTTGTTGCCACCCTTTCACCTCCATCTCACCCCCTTGCTTCTCACTCAGCCCCTGCCACTGAAGAGTTAACTCTGAGAGCCACATTCCTCAGCCCAGCTCCAGAGCTGGCCAAGGCTGCCTGCTGGCAGGATAATTGCACCTGCCTATTTTAATTGGCCCGAGGCAGAGCTGTCCCGGTAATTCAGCCAGGAGACCAAGGAGGCTGTGATCAAATCCCTGCGTTAGCGTGACCCTGCCAAGGCTGCCTGGCACATTATATCCTGCAATGCAGCTCAGGTCAGAGCCAGGCCTGTCTGGGCAGGCGAAGGGACAATGGGCGTGGAATGGCTCCCAGTGCAGTGCACAGCCCCCGCGCCTGGGCACTCACCGTCAGAGAGAACCTCTGCAGAATGCGCTTAGCCCGGCCGGGTCCCCGTGCTGGGCAGTGACTGAACCGGCCATGTGCTCTGTCTCTGCGGCTGCAGCAGAGAGGGAGAGACCAGGCCTCCCCTGACCCTTGACTGGACACAGCCCCAGAAAATGCCTGCCCCGCTTCCAAGCACATGGACAAGATGTCACCTAACAGGCCTTGCTCCTGAGCCCATCCAGAGTCAGCTTGAATCCCTTTATCCCCAGACATTAATGGTCATCTGGGTCCAGGTAAGAGTCCCAGAAGCCAGATGCCCCCAGGGGAAGGAGAGGTCCGAACAGAAATTCCCAGGGCCAGCTGCCATGCATGCTCCAGTCAGACACAGTGAGTGCTGCCCGTGAAGGTCTCATCCTCAGCCAGTGTACATTGGCCTCGCTCCATTGGAGCCACCTGCTGGGGATCTGGCTCAAATCTTCACAGTCCTTCGGGGGAGTACTCTGTTACTCCCATTTCACAGATAGGGAAACTGAGGCACAGCGAGGAGACTTGCCTGATATCACACAGCGAGTCAGAGGCAGGGCTGGGAATGGGCTCCATGTCTCCTGAGCCCAGACCTGGATGATAGCCACAAGCCCACCTGTCCCCGCAGCATCACCCAGTGGAACACCCCGCATACCCCACTCTGTTGCCAAGGTGCTGGCCTGCTCCCTTGGCAGTAGGGCTGGCCTGGCCTCTCCATTTCCAAGCACCCCGTAATGCTCCCATGGGCCATGGGGAGCGGGTTTCTCTCCGGCACAAAGCATCAGAGCAGCCCATCGCTGGGGGAGAGAGTGGCCCCGAGACCATGCTGCAGAGCTGACAAGGGTGTGAGCAGCGAGGTGCTGTCAGCCAGGCCACTGTGCCCCAGCTCCGGGCCCCCACCATGCTGCTTGTGGTGACACAGGGAAGTGGGGTTCGCTGAGCCGAATGGCCTGTGCACTGTGGCTGGGAAGCGAGTGCCCCGGGGCTCAGGGATGGGCCCAAGCACGAGGTTTGCTGCTGGGGGCTGGAGAGGCTGGTCCCAGATCTAAGCCCCAGGGGCTGGTCCAGGCCCCTTCTCTGCTGGAGTACCCAGGAGATGGCCTCACACAGAAGCACTTGCTCTTGCTGGGGTGCAGGGGGCAACAGCCGGGGAAGGGCGGCGCTGCCTGTTCTGGGGGTAGGGGATCGTTTCCTCACTGTTTGCACCCACCCAGCCCACTGCCTGTTTAGCTAGCGTGACTCCCCTCCCTTCAGTGATCCAGGAGGGGCCCCTAGAGCTTGGCCTGGTGCTACTTGGAGCCCCACCTGTGGAGGGCTGCGCGCCCTGACTGACGCTTTGCTCGGTATGGCTTGAGGCCAGTCCACGGCAGCAGATGTAAGTGGATGTGACAGCCCCGGGGGCTGAGGGCCTCTGCTTATCCCCGGAGCAGGCCCAGCACAGGCAGGGCCAGGACATGCATCACACCCTGCCCTGCGCTGTCACCCCCCCAGCCCTGTCCCGCTCGCTGCTCCCCTGCTGCAGTCAAGGTGAGCAGCAGGGCTGGAGGGGAGGCTGGGAAACACCTGTCAGGAAGCTGGTCCTATTGGGTGCTGGGAAGTGGGTGGGCTTACGCCCGGCCACAGCTAAAGGCTCCTCCCCCAGCCTGGGGAGGAGCTACTGGGCCCAGAACTCAACCAAAGTCAGGGGACAACGAAGAAAAAAAAACAGGAATAGATCAAAGGGCCAAAACTAGGGAACCGGAAGGGGACACCAAGCAGAGAACCCCGGACAGCCCCCACAGCTCCTCAAAAGCATCCAAGGAGCCAGCGGATGGTGCCCAGAGGAACTCTGCCCGGATGTGTGAACGGATGAAAGAACGAAAACAGGCCCCACAGTCGCAGGCCCCCCCCTCAGCCAACCTCCTCTCCCTGGTGTTATAAAAGGCCACTTTGGCCATGGCTAGGAGGAGGTTGACGAGGTGGTCCCGCGACTTTGTGGGGCCACGGATGGGGTGTGCAAGTATGAAAAGGTGTGGGGGAAAAGAGGTTCTGGAGGAGCCGGAAGAGGGGCTGCAGCCTAGCGCACTGCAGACAGACATGCGCCAGAGTCTCCCACACACTGCAAAAAGGGCAGGCGTCAGGAACCGCACCACGTATACGCCTGTGCTCACGGTTCCATGGAGGAGCCACCAACTAATGTCCCCAGCGGGCTGTGGAACCAAGGTGGAATAAAGGCTGGTCCACCGGGGTCCCCCACCTCTGCAGCTGGTAAAAGGTCCTGCCACTTGGTGTCGGGGCAGGATAGGGTGACCAGATGTCCCGATTTTATAGGGACAGTCCTGATTTTTGGGTCTTTTTCTTATATAGGCTCCTATTACCCCCTAGCCCCTGTCTGGATTTTTCACACTTGCTGTCTGATCACCCTAGGGCAGGACACGAGGATGGGGAAATGAAGAATGTGGAGCATGAGCATGTAGAGATGGTCCCATGGCGTGGTTTGGAAGTGAACCAGCTGCAAATCGTGCAGCCGGCTTGGGATACAGAGGGGTGGGATCCAAGAGGACTCATGGGGCAGGGGCCCGATGAAGAGATCCGGAGGGCCTGGGATGAGGGGCGGGCTGGGAATACCCTCTTGCAGGACCCACTCGAGGAAAGACCGAGAAGTGGGCAGTAAGGCTGCCTCCACCTCCCGAGTACGCGGCGGGGGGTACCAAGGGCAGAGAGCCCCATGCGCCAGCCAAGTGCATAGGGATCCACCTAGTCTCCCGGTCATAGTCCAGGAGGTCCTTGATCCTGGTAACTTCTGCCAGGACCAACCTCTGGCGCACCGAGGGCAACTCCGCCACCAGCACACGAAGATGGGGATTGTGTAGCAGGGGCTCTGCGAGGAGATCTGCCCCCTGGGTGGCCACCGTGGACCTGGTCGCTGAGACCAGCTTCCAGATCCGGAGGAAATCCTGGTAGAAGACCAGCAGCTCAGAGAGGTCTCATGGAAGACCTCTCGGATGGAGATAAAAGAGCTGCCGGTCGTCTCGGAGCCCTCAGAGGCGGCGGAGGAAGACATGCGCCAATGTCTCCATGCCGAGCTACCTGCAGCACAAAGGAGTCTCTGCAGGGCCTGGAGGCAGAAGACATGGATCTGCATGCGCAGGCATGTCAGGCCCTGTCTTCTCTCCTCCAGCGGAAGATGCAGAACCCCCGCAGAGACCCAGTACAGCCCTGCCCAAAAGACTCCAGAACCAGCTTCTGGAGCTGGGCCAGGAATCCCGGGGCGGCCAGGAAGCAGGTGCCAGGGATGTGGGCTGAGGCAGAGCTGCTGCTTCTAGTGCCATGCACTAGGTAACGGGATCCTGGCAGGGCTCCAGCGATGGCTGAACGGTCTGAATCCCCTGGGTAGTGGCTGGGCTGATGCTCCCCTCCAGAGCGACAGAGGGCTTGAGGGGCCTCCCAGCCTGCACGGAACACAAGGATGTCTCTCCTCTGGCAGCTGCCCACCTAGGGCCAGTCCTGCTGCTTCTCTCCTCATTGGCTACAAGGGCCATCATGATCATACAATCATAGAACTGGAAGGGACCTCGAGAGATCATCTAGTCCAGTCCCCTGCACTCAAGGCAGGACTAATTATCTAGACCATCCCTGACAGGTGTTTGTCCAACCTGCTCTTAAAAATCTCCAATGATGGAGATTCCACCACCTCCGTAGGCAATTTATTCCAGTGCTTAACCACCCTGACAGTTAGGAAGTTTTTCCTAATGTCCAACCTAAACCACCCTTGCTGCAATTTTAGCCCGTTGCTTCTTGTCCTATCCTCAGAGGTTAAGAAAAACAATTTAACAACCTTTTATGTACTTGAAAACTGTTCTCATGTCCCCTTTCAGTCGTCTCTTCTCCAGACTAAACAAACCCAATTTTTTCAATCTTCCCTCATAGGTCACGTTTTCTAGACCTTTAATAATTTTTGTTGCTCTTCTCTGAACTCTCTCCAATTTGTCCACATCCTTCCTGAAATGTGGCGCCCAGAACTGGGCACAATACTCCAGTTGAGGCCTAATCAGCGCGGAGTAGAGGGGAAGAATTACTTCCTGTGTCTTGCGTACAACACTCCTGCTAATACATCCCAGAAGGATGTTTGCTTTTTTTGCAACAGCGTTACACTGTTGACTTATATTTAGCTTGTGGTCGACTATGACCCCCAGATCCCTTTCCGCAGGACTCCTTCCTAGACAGTCATTGTCCATTTTATATGTGTGCAGCTGATCTCGCCCTGCCCCATCTATTTCTCTGCTCTCATCCCCCCTGCTTATGCCAGTCCTTTCACCGTGCTCCTTTCCCTGCTCTCAGCTTCCACTCTTCGACTGTGACCCTCTGCCTCCCCTAACCCCCGTGCTCCTGGGCCAAGCCCCTCTCCCCACCCCTCCGGTTGCCCAGGGCCTTGCTCAGCATTTGACTTGTTGCTTCTTGGGACACAGCGCGCTCAAGGGCAGGAGTGGGCCCTCGGTGGCCGCGGTTTCAGGAGCGGGCGCAGAGTTCACACATCCTGCATCTGGGCTGGCTCAGCTGAGCGGAGCGCCCTTGGGACAAGGCTCTGGCCTTCACAGAGGATGGGCAGCTCTGAGGGGCCGGCTTCTCAGACAGCCTTGGGAGGAAGCCGTCCATCCTCGCACTCAGCTGTATTGAAAACAGAGCTTGTCATTACAGCCTGTGTTACCTAAGCCATCTGGCTGGGGCAGTGACATCATGTACAGCTGGGCCCAGCACCCAGTGTAGAGGGTCTCAGGTCCTCTCTCCCCTGCCATGGCTGGGGAGCTGATGGTGCTGCAGAGTTCAGCCTCCAGGCCCTGTTTCCTGCTCTCCCCTGCTGCCAGCACTGGGCTGGCTCCCTCATGCCCCGGCCTGACATGGCCTGTGTCCTCCATGCTTGCTCCCAGACCGGGGCAAGGGGAGGGAGGGAGGAAGCTGGGTCGTCTTGGGGCAGCAATGGGAGGGAAGGAGTCAGGGCTGCTGGGGACAGGGGGGGTCGTTCTGGACTCTCCCAAGTTTCTCAACTTAGCCTCCCTGCTGTCAGCAGCCCTCCTCCCTCCCCAGTACAGCGCAGCGCCCCCTAGTGGCAACAAAACCGCCCGTCCAGGCCCCAGCTGGGAGTAAGCCAGCATCCTAGGGCTTAAACGGTACGTTTGGGAGGAAGGCTGGAATCCAGGCAGGTTTTTGGCGAGGGGCCAAAGTGAACAGTGAGTCTTTGCTCTCACTGCTAAGCAGCGCTGCTTCCAGCACTCCCTTGCCACGAAGGACCAACCCCCTGCCCAGGTGAGAGCAACAAGGTGCCCAGCGTGGCAGCAGCCCCTCCTCAGTCTCAACAGCCAGGCCTCTTCCCCCTCCCCACTCACCTCCCTGTGGTGGAATCACCCAGGCCTTGATGGGATCATTTAAAGGTGACCAGCAAAGGGGGAAATGCAGTCACTTTGTGCCTTGTGTTTGCTGATGCAGGCAGGGCCGGCTTTAAGCCGATTCGGCCAATTCCCCGGAATGGGGCCCCGCGCCTAAGAGGGCCCCGCAATGTCCGGGGCTGCCGGCGGAGCGGGAAAAAAAAAAAAAAAGCCGCATCCTGCTTCTCCCCACACCCTCCAGCGCTTGCGCCGCCATACAGCTGATCAGCGCAAGCCTGGGAGGGAGGGGTGAGGAGGAGGAATGCTGAGTGCTTGGGGAAGAGGCGGGGCCAGGGTGGGGATTTGGGGAGGGATCCAATGGGGCAGTGGGGGGTGGGGCTGGGGGCGGGGATTTGGGGAGGGATCCAATGGGGCAGGGAGGGGGCAAAGTCAGGGTGGGGCTCGGGCGGAGTGGGGCGCGAGACAATTTGCATCCCAGCGTGGGGCCCCGCACCTGCTAAAGCCGGCCCTGGATGCAGGACAGGCCCAAAGGGGGTTTGTGTTAAAAAACAATAAAGGCTTGTTTTTACATTAGGGATTCAAATCCCGACTACCCTCAAAGAGTCACTGGGGACTGGAGACCTAGTGAAATTCTATCATCAAAGACCTGCAATGGCTGAGAGGGGAAGGAGATTTTAGTCAGGCTGCTTCAAACACTGTGCTTTTGGTTTGTTTGTGTTAACACCTATTGGATATCAATGCCCAATGAACTCTTTGGAGAAAAGCAACGGAGGGTCCTGTGGTACCTTTGAGACTAACAGAAGTATTGGGAGCATAAGCCTTTGTGGGCAAGAACCTCACTTCTTCAGGAGAAAGGATGTTATATATATATATATATATATATATATATACACACACGCACACACACAAAGAGATATACCTATCTCATAGAGCTGGAAGGGACCTTAGAAGGTCATCAAGTCTAGTTTCCTATCTTCACAGCAGGACCAAGTACTGTCCTTGACAGGTTTTTGCCCCAGATCCCTAAATGGCCCCCTCAAGGATTGAACTCACAACCATAGGTTTAGTAGACCAAGGTTCAAACCACTGAGCTATCTCTCCCCTCTAATCACTGTTCCTTCCTTCCTCCCCCCCGCCAACACCTTCAGTTAAGATGTGAGACCACACTCCACATCTCTAAGAGTCCACCCAAGCCCCGCTAGAAGAGACAATGCTTCATGTTCCTGATATTTCTAAGGTTAAAAAAATAAAGAAAAAAAAAAATCTTCTTTTCTGAGGTAAAATCTTTCAGGTCCTCTTCATAATAATACTCTAATAATACCCCCTATCAGCCCCCCCCCCTGCCCCAAATGCCTTCCACCCGTCGGCGGCCCTGCCGATCAGTGCCTCCCCCTCCCTTCCCATGCCTCCCACCCACCGCGATCAGCTGTTCTGCGGCATGCAGGAGGCGCTGGATGGGAGGGAGAGGAGCAGGGCAGAATAGGGAGGAAAGAGGCGGGACAGGGGCGTGGTGGGGTGGGGGTGGGAAGAGGCAGGGTGGGGGTGGAGCGGGGACGGGAAGAGGCAGGGTAAGAGTGGGGACTTGGGGGAAGGGGTGGAGTGGGGGCAGGGCCTGGGGCAGAGCCGGGGGTTGAGTACCCCCTGGCACAGTGAGGACAGAGATTTGGACGACTCCCCCCACATTGTAGATGAAGAGCCTGGCAGTACCTTTTGCTAAGGTTGCCTACGGCTTTTCATTCGAAAGGGCCTCGTTATTACCACAGGAGCAGCTGCAGGCCCCCCAGCTGCAGCCTCCCCCAGGCTCTGGTGTGTTACACACACAGCGAGAGACACAGCCGGCCCCAGCGAGGTTACAATCTCCGTAGACACAGAGGGGACATGCCACCCTCTCCATTTTGCACAAGAGAACTGAGCCCCGGGAAGATTCACACTATTTACAGCATTGCCAACTCTCGTAAGCGGGCTGTAGCCCACGAAAGCTTGTGCCCAATAAATGTGTTAGTCTCTAAGGTGGCACGAGGACTCCGGTTCTCTTTGTGATCTGATCGTGACTCTTGGGATATTGAGCTGGTTTTTAACCTGTCTCATGCAAACATGGCGGAAGGTGCCAACTCATGAATTTTCCCCTATTCACAATGGCCGCCATCTCCTATCACTGTCAATGCGGCTGAAGCCAGCAAGACGCTGCCATTTACCTACAGTCTATCTCCTCTAATAGTGCTGGCTGCCACCTCTCGCTGCTTGCAATGCAACTGAAGCCATGCCCAGCGGCAACATGGCTGCCATGCTACGGATAGCAGGGACTGTGAGGAACAGCAGAGACCCTGTGAAAAGGGGATGGGGAGAATGGGGAGGGCAGGGCACTGAGTGGAGCAGGAGGCAGGTTTAGGGGTAGCAGCAGGATGTGAGGGCAGGAGGGAGTGGTAGGAAGGGAAGGTGGCGGGGGTCCGGAGCAGTGGGGGGTCCGGAGCAGGGTTGAGGGTGAACATAGGGGGTCTGGAGCAAAGGAGGAGTGTGAGGTGAACACGGGGGGTTTGGAGCAGGGGAGCAGTGTGAGGGGGAGGTGAACACGGTGGGTTTGGAGCAAGGGAGGAGTGGGGGGGAGGTGAACACGGGGGGTTTGGAGCAGGGGAGCAGTGTGGGGGGGAGGTAAACAGGGGAGCAGTGTGGGGGGGAGGTGAACACGGGGGTGTGTGGAGCAGGGGAGCCGTGTGGGGGAGGTGAACACGGGGGGGTCTGAAGCAAGGGAGGAGTGGGGAGGAGGTGAACACGGGGGGTTGGAGCAGCGGAGCATTATAGGGGGGAGGTGAACACGGGGGTTGGAGCAGGGGAGCTAATGCCTGGCACACACTTTTAGCCCTGGTGTTGCTTAAGGGTACTGCTTCCAGCCATTGGGTAGCAAAATCCATGAAAGTCAGTATGTACTGCTTTCCTCTGGGTGTCTTCTTTGGGAAAGGACCAAAGCTACTCGCTGAAATGGGACCTCAATTATGGGGAGTGGCTGGAGAGGGGCTTTGACCTGGTCTTGGAGCTTTCCCACTCGTTGGCACACCTCACAAGACCGGACATAATTAGCAACGTCCTTGCCCATTCCCTCCCAGTGGAAGGACTCCCCCAACCGGTCTTTGGTTCTGTTCACCCCACAATGGCCACTGGGATGATCATGGGCTAAGCTCAAGAGCTTTACCCGATACTTAGTGGGAACTACCAACTGTCTTTGAGGATGCCAGTCTTCCTGGTGCTCACCAGAAAGAGTCTCCTTGTATAAAAGTCCTTGTTCTACAACAAACCGGGATCGGTTAGAAGAGCTGAGAGGTGGTGGGGTGCTCCGTGCCGCCGCCCAAGCTTTCTGAAGGCTGTTATCTGCTTCCTGCTCAGCCTGGAACTGTTCCCTTGATGCTGGAGACATCAGTTCCTCCTTAGACTGTGGACTTGGGCTTGGTCCCTCTGGAAGCGAGGCAGGTGCTGGGGCTGTTTCCATTGACTGTGAACCGCTGTCCGCTGGTGCACTATGTGGTATCTCAGGCTCTGGCTGAGCCTCTTGGGTAGGGTTATCTGCTGCTTCCGCCAGGTCAGGCTCGCTGGTGCCCTCTGGCGTTGGAGTTGTAGACGGGTTTGCAAGCGCTGGACTCAGGGCTGGCAATGGTCCTGGTGCTGGTTGCGTTGCCAGTTCCGTTTCTGGGACTGGCTTTGGCTGGGTCTCTGGGATTGGATCCACTACGGCTGTTGCAGTCGTTGGCAGGGGATCCGGTTCCATCACCTTTGTCTGGGTCTCTGGTAACACAGACGGGGCCCTGGTGGACGGCTCAGGAACAGGGATGGAGGTGCAAGCTTGTTTAGCCTGGCTGCGGGTGACTATTCCCACCCTCTTGGCTAGCTTCACATGGTTGGCCAAGTCTTCCCCCAGCAGCATGGGAATGGGATAATTGTCATAGACTGCAAAAGTCCACATTCCTGACCAGCCCTTGTACTGGACATGCAACTTGGCTGTAGACAAGGTTACAGACTGTGACACGAAGGGTTGAATTGTCACTGTAACCTCTGGGTTGATGAGTTGGGGTCCACTGGGGATTGGTGGATAGTTGACACTTGTGCCCCAGTGTCCCTCCAAGCGATAACCTTCTTTTCGCCCACTCTCAAGGTTTCCCTTCACTCCGAGGGTATGAGAGAGGCATCTGGGTCTGGGTGATTGGGGTGTAATGAACTTTGGGGTGTAATGAACTGTAATCGGTTGGGGTTCTTGGGGCAGTGAGCCTTTATATGTCCCAGTTCATTACATTTAAAACATCGCCCTGCTAAGGTATCACCGGGACGATGTTGGTTGGTGGAGACTGGTGTGGTGGGGTGAGAAGGCGTCTGGGGTTTCCCTTGGGATGTGGGTGGGGCCTTGGGTTGTCCCCGGTGGTAAGGTTTGGTTTCGGGTTGCCCCTTCTGATATTTGCTCCAACTGCTACTAGTTTTTTAATTTTCTGCCACCTCCACCCATTTGGCTCCAATCTCCCCCGCCTCGGTTACAGTTTTGGGCTTCCCATCTAGGATGTACCTTTCTATTTTCTCAGGAACACCCTCTAAAAACTGCTCCATTTGCATTAGGAAGGGCAACTCTTCTGTAGATTTAACATTTGCTTCTGATATCCGGGCATCCCAATTTTTTCCAATGTGGTAGGCATGTCGTGTAAATGACACATCGGGTTTCCACCTTAGGGCTCTGAACCGCCGACGGGCATACTCAGGTGTTAGCCCCATTCTGAGTCTGGCCTTGTTTTTAAAAAGTTCATAACTGTTCATGTGTTCCTTAGGCATTTCAGCTGCCACCTCTGCTAAGGGTCCACTGAGCTGCGGCCTCAGCTCTACCATGCACTGGTCTGTAGTGATGTTGTATCCAAGGCAGGCCCTTTCAAAATTTTCTAAGAAGGCCTCAGTATCATCGCCTGCCTTGTAGGTGGGGAATTTTCTGGGATGGGAAGGGTACCTGGAGAGGGGTTGTTAGGATTGGCTGGTATATCCGGCCTAGCCCGTGCTAATTTCAGTTCATGCTTCATCTCTTTTTTCCTCTCCTCCATCTCTTTTTCTCTTAGCTCCATAGCTCTCTTGTGGGCCTCCTCTTTGGCTTTCTTTTCTCTTTTTTTCTACTCCATTTCTTTTTCTTTCAGCTCCATAGCTCTTTTGTGGGCCTCCTCTTTGGCTTTCTCTTCAGCTTCTTGCTCGAGTTTTTTTAATTGAAGCAGTCTCTGATTTTTTCTTTTTTCTTTTGCTTCTAGTCTGGCCAGTTCTATTTTGTTAGCTACTTCTTTGGTAGTTATTTTCCTGTTTTCTTGTGCTGGGTCACACCCCTCTGCAGTTGACTGAAACTGGGATGCACTTAGCTCAGGCTGCTGCTGAGGTAACAGAGACTTTCTAACTAGCTATCCCCGAGAGGTAGAAAGAAAAAAAACAATTCAGCTTGTAAATTCCTTTTACCAGTTCTTTGCTCACTGATTGAACCCTTCTCTTAACAAAGACCCTTGTTAAAAAAAACTTAACACCTCTGCCTTCAGGCAAGGAGAGATAAGATATGCATCTACCTTCAGCTCTGCTTTCCAAGCAGCTACAAAGGAGGAAAAAAATCTTACTGGCTTTTGGTTTAAAATGATCCCACTGCTGCCACTATGTCAAGGCTGCTTCCCCACTCTGAACTTTAGGGTACAAATGTGGGGGCCTGCATGAAAACTTCTAAGCTTAACTACCAGCTTAGCTCTGGTTCCGCTGCCACCATCCCAAGGCTAATTTCCTTCCCTGGGTAGCCTTGAGAGACCTTCACCAATTCCCTGGTGAATACAGATCCAAACCCCTTGGATTTTAAAACAAGGAGAAATTAACCATTCCCCCTCCTTCCTCCCACCAACTCCTGGTGAATCAAGATCCAAACCCCTTGGATCTTAAAACAAGGAAAAATCAATCAGGTTCTTAAAAAGAAGGCTTTTAATTAAAGAAAAAGGTAAAAATCATCTCTGTAAAATCAGTATGGAAATTAACCTTACAGGGTAATCAAACTTAAAGAGCTCAGAGGACTCCCCTCTAGTCTTAGGTTCAAAGTACAGCAAACAAAGATAAACACTCTAGTAAAAGGTACATTTACAAGTTGAGAAAACAAAGGAAAACTAACACGCCTTGCCTGGCTATTTACTTACAAGTTTGAAATAGGAGAGACTTGTTTAGAAAGATGTGGAGAACCTGGATTGATGTCTGGTCCCTCTCAGTCCCAAGAGCGAACAACCCCCCAAAACAAAGAGCACAAACAAAAGCCTTCCCCCCACAAAGATTTGAAAGTATCTTGTCCCCTTATTGGTCCTTTGGGTTAGGTGTCAGCCAGGTTATCTGAGCTTCTTAACCCTTTACAGGTAAAAGGATTTTGGAGTCTCTGGCCAGGAGGGATTTTATAGTACTGTACACAGGAGAGCTGTTACCCTTCCCTTTATAGTTATGACAGGAGCAGTGTGGGCGGGAGGTGAACATGGGGGGTTTGGAGCAGGAGACCACTGTGTGGGGGGAGGTGAACATGGGGGGGTTTGGAGCAGGGGAGGAGTGTGGGGGGAGGTGAACGGGGGGGCGTCTGGAGCAGGGGAGCAGTGTGGGGGGAAGGTGAACATGGGGGGGGTTGGAGCAGGAGACCAGTGTGTGGGGGAGGTGAACACAGGGGGGGATGGAGCAGGGGAGCAGTGTGGGGGGGTGGTGAACATGGGGGGGTTGGAGCAGGAGAGGAGTGTGTGTG